>NW_014555113.1:126210-267528 GCF_001313825.1 Dinoponera quadriceps | reverse complement strand
AATGCCGTCGTCCGAGGATACTCCAGATCGGAGAATCATCAAACCAGAGTTACATCTGCGCTGCTTTTAGGATTGTTCGGCTCTCCGAGACCTGAGGACATACAGAGACTGTTGCAACTCTTAAACGACAAAGAAAACATTGTGAAGATACGTGCTTCGCAAGCTCTTTCCTGTTGCCTTTCGATTTAACGTAAACAATGCATCATAACATGTTCCTCGAGTCAAGCGAGAAATGTTATTTTTGTGATATCGTTATATAAATAGTTATATATTAATTATATACACACATATATATATGTACATGAGACTTATGTGTAAGATATAATGTATTTACCGAGACCAATTCATTTGCAACGCATATCGTTATGATATACTTGATGAAACGTGTGATCTCTCTCTACTGTAATTCTCGTATAAATTATTAGAATAATCTGATGAAACGCGCATATACATACACACGTTAAAAATAATATTAATCGTACCAAAAGATTACTCCTTTACGAAAGATGTGATGTTAACATTTCTCAACATACATTATACATTCATATATAACAATCATGCCTGTAAGGTAACAACTCGAGGTAGGGCAATGTAAAATATATATTTTACACATTATATATTCGCATAATCGGTATATTTTTTATGAAAAACAAAAAACTATAACTGTATAAATATTATATAGTCATAAATGCAAGTACCATTATAAGAACTTGTAACAATATATGATGTATTGCGCGACAATTATTTGCTATGTAATTTCTCTATGCAGAAACTCAATTGCTGGAGACGTTGAAGCAAATGTCGCATATTGGCGCTGGATTGCCGAAGGCCTGACTGGTCTCCAGCTACCTCCTGCCGCTGACCTAGCTCAAAGTGCAGCCTAGCCAAACGCTCTTGCTGCTCTCGTATTTCCGTCATTTGTTCCATGCTGCAATCCTTTCCTAACAAATGATGAACGGCCCGATTAAGAATCGTACCAATTCAGCAGATCTGTCCGACAAGCCTATGTATACCGACCAAACGCTCGTAAATTACCGCTGTGAAAATCTTCCAATAATTGCAGCAAAGCTTGCTCCATATGACGAACATCAGGCACCTCTGACAAAAAGCAATGGTGTTTGCATGGCACCATAGCTTTACATAACAATGCCAGAACAAAACAAAACATGCACTTAAAGTAAAACTCAAAGAACTCAAATATAAATTATAACTACAGAGTTTAGGTTTATATAATAAAATTATAAAATCACAACCAATGAAGAAAATATGCAAATATATGTATATACGTGTGAGCTGGTGTGTACTCATAAAATGAAAACAGAAAACATAATAATACATTATACGCTTAATATATCTTCCTGAGGTGGAATACCAATTACCTTTGTGCTGTCGGACAATTCTCGGTGGATCTGGCCGATTAGGCCTTTGTTTCTCTTTTTCGTTCAGATACGTCAATCGAGATTGGTTGCAAGTGTGACTTGAAGTATTGGCAGCTCGACCAGAAACCATGGAACCTTGACTGGTTGCTTGGCCAGAGCTACCTTTGCTAATAATTGGTGATATTTGTGTGTTGCTTTCCCATAATACTTGTTGCTATAAACATATTACTTAAACAGATAACTATATCGTCGTTATTTATCGTCGTTATTCGTGCAGGCAGATATTTCTGATGACTGTGCATTATCATATTGATAAAATATTCTACCGATACATTGGAGTTTTGTGCTTCAGTTTTACTTGGACGATGAGATCTCGCTGGTGTTGAAGGAGGAGTGGCTTCTCTTCCATTACTGAGTGGTTCCTCGCATTCTTCCTCCTGAACCAACTGCTGCAACTCACCACATCCAGTTGCTTCGACCATAGCGATAGTACCGGTTACTGATTCAAGAGAAATTTTTTTGTACGGTCACTGTGCATACTTTTAATTTTGTTATACTTAAAAATAACTTATATAAAAAATACACTGTTTTATGAAAAAATAAAATTAATTGTCCACTGGTTACGTACACTATATTTTCCCCATGAAATTCTTTAGACACAAAAGCACGTTTTATCCACTTGGACTATTTTTCATATTTATCAATGTTTATCGCTGAAGCAGCATCAGCTGATTGCACACGATCTCAAATCTGCACTAAGACAGTGGCGGCTCGTAACGGAGACTTTCGAACTAAACGTCGATTCAGCAAGAAAACGGGCACCGTGTATCGCGAGCTTTATTTCACGTCGGCGAGGTTGGTAGTGCTGAAAATGCATCGAATGGAGTTTTGATTCGAAAGACTTTCAACTGACTTTTAACTGATCAACGACTTTCTGCTGCGGGCGATTGAGGTGTTATAAATCATTATAATTTGAGAAGTATTTTCGCTGGCACGAATTTGTTTGATAGAAAAGTAATTGGATTTGCATCAAAATGAAGTCCGCGTAAGTATTGTAAAAATTAGTTTTGTTTATTCAAGCGGGATACCGATCAACAACCGACGACATTGAATATACCCTTGAATATTTTGAATATTTGACCTTGAATATTTTCCTGTATTTTACGAAATGCAAAAATTCGGTACAAATGTGCACTGTTGCATTGCGAAATAAATACATTTTTCATTTATACATTTTAGACGTTCGAAAACACCAGCACGTAAGCCAATCAATCGACCGAAAGGGTCCAATATGTTGTCCAAGGATCCTGTGCAGGTTTATTGTCGTCTACGGCCAATGCAGTCGTCAGATGTGTCATGCATGAGGCCTACATCCAGCACAACAGTAGTCATAACGCCGCCAGAATCAGCAACTAATTTTAGGACTATGAACAAGGAAATACAAACAACATTTAGTCATATATTCATACCTGATGTAACACAAAAGGAAATATTCAAGACGGTTGCTCTTCCTCTTGTTGAAAATCTTATTCAGGGAAGGAACGGTCTTCTATTCACATATGGTGTAACTGGTAGTGGAAAAACATACACAATGACTGGAGAACCACAAGATGGTGGAATTATGCCTAGATGCTTAGACGTTATTTTTAATACTATTGCAAATTATCAGACAAAAAAATTTGTCTTTAAGCCAGATAAGTTAAATGGCTTTGATGTGCAAAGTGAAGCTGATGCTATGCTCGAGAGGCAGCAAGAGCTTCATGCAGGTCTCACACAAAGAGGTGGAAAGTCTGTAAAATAGTAAGTTTATATTTAATATGTAAAAGTAGGTAAATATCTCTTATAATAAGGGGGTTGTATATGATTATATAATAATTTATTAATTCATAAAATTCACAGTCGCAAGGTGGACAGTGATGGAGATAGTAATCCATTAGTAACTCACGAACGGAATGAATCACAAATTGTGACGATCGATTCAGATAATGCATATTCTGTGTTTGTTACATATGTTGAAATCTACAATAATAGCGTATACGACCTGTTGGATGAAGATGACATTAGATCCAAGTGAGTATACATTATAGAGAAACTTTTTAACAAGATAAATATTTTGTATATTAAATTATCTCATTCAATGCAGAGCACTGCAGAGTAAAATAGTCAGGGAGGATGGCAACAAAAATATGTATGTACATGCAGTCACCGAAATAGAAGTGAAGAGTGCGGAGGAAGCCTTCGAGATATTTCAACGTGGACAACGGAAAAGACGGGTGGCACACACAGCATTAAATGCAGAATCAAGCAGATCTCACAGTGTCTTTACCATTCGACTTGTACAGGTACCGATTCTTTGAATTTCTTTTGGTCTTAAATATTGGATCTACAGTTTTACACTGATTCCGAGCGGCAAACTTTGATAGAGAGATCTTTTACGAGCAATTACATTTATGTTCCAGGCACCTCTAGATTGCGAAGGCGAACATGTAATGCAGGATAAGCGAGTCGTGTGCATAAGTCAATTATCTCTAGTTGATTTAGCAGGTAGTGAGCGAACGAATCGCACTAAGAACACCGGTCAACGTTTGCGCGAAGCAGGTACGACGTTTTATCTGCCGTATATGTGAAATTTATGAAAGCATTTGCGTATACGAGCATCAAATCGTTTTCAGGTAATATCAATAACTCTCTAATGACTCTACGCTCGTGCCTGGAAATTTTGCGAGAGAATCAGAGTCAAGGTACAAATAAGATGGTACCTTATCGTGATTCTAAGCTCACTCATTTGTTTAAAAACTACTTCGACGGCGAGGGACAAGTAAGAATGATAGTTTGTGTAAATCCCAGGGCAGACGACTATGATGAGACAATTGTACGTAAGAAAATTTTAAATCTTTCTATAAAAAAGAGATGCAACTACCAATATTAATTCCTCTAATATGTCTGTAGCAAGTTATGAAATTTGCGGAAATGACCCAAGAAGTGCAAACTATAAGACCTACTGCTCCAAAATTGGAACTTGGTTTTACTCCTGGCAGGAGACAAGCTAATAAGGTAACAGTCTCAAGTAGTTGTGATTGATTTTTCTTGGCAGTTTCTTCTGAGAGAAGAGAAAGTGACATATTTTTCTTTTTCCAGATATTCAAGGAAGCAAGAAGCAAATTGGAGAAAGAGGGTCGAGCGGAAGCCGCCGATCTAGAAGTTGACTTAGGTTTAGTGTACAGGTATGTTATAACTTAGGAAGAGCTGTGATTTTAAGAAATCTTGGTTTTATTTCTCGAAATTCGATAATTTATCGTATATTATATGATGAAATATTTAATTATATTTCAGTTTGGGCGGACCATTCCCTGAATTGGAAACCATTACTCCGGATAATGATCAAGTAATACCTACTTTGATACAATTTCTGGAGCAACGTATTAATAAGCGCAATATACTTCGTGCAGATTTAATGAGAAAACGTGAGATACTTAGTTTCATAGGAATAAATTTTCCAATTGTTTCAAATAAGATGCTAATATGTATATTAATTTTATTCACAGAAAACGATTTTAGAAAAATGTTGGTGGCGGTAGAGCAAGAGAATATAAACTTAAAGGTTGAAGCTGCTTCACTGAAAGCTGCAAATTCACAACAGAAAAGAAAGGTAAATTTTTATCTGTCTATTAAGGAAATCTTTTTAATAATATCGCGAAGAAAATAAAAATACACATGCTGATATTATTTTGTATATTAAACATTTTTAGATAGCTGCATTAGAAGGACATCTCTGTAAAACGGAAACACAAATCGACACTCTGCTGTGTAAATTAAACGGCGCTAATGATACGATACGAAGTTTACAGCAAGAGGTAAATTAATTGTGCTTATATTTATCCACTCAAATATATGATATTTGATATATGATACTTATTGTATGATATGTGATATTTGTTATACGATGATTGCTAGATAAAAGAACGCGATTTGGCATTGAATCAACGTTTGATGGAGAAGCAAAGAGTAAAACAAAAATATAACACTAAAATGCAAGCTGAAACGGATAAGATGAACAAAGAATTGGAAATAAAACTGCGTCAACAGCGTGAACGCCTTCAAGTAATTATTCTGATCCTGTATTTAAAATTTATTTGTAGTTTCAGCGCCTTGAAAGATTAATATACATTCTTGTACTTATTTAGAGTCAAATGAAGGAGAAGGAAGATAAATTACGATGGGTGAAGCAAATTTTAGCGGACGACAATGATATTGATCCTGCATTGTTAATTCCACAAAAGGAACAAGTCCCAGAATCAGCGGGGAAAGTCTTCTCAGATACCGAGACTCGAAAGTCGCGGAAGGTTATTTATATTTAAATTATATTTTTTTATGAAGTATCGTAAACTGAAGTCGTATTATGTAAGTTAAGAAAAGTGAAAATAATAACGAGAGCTTTCTCTTGTATGCATGCAGGACAACATACCCGTTTCGAATCCGCGCTACAGACGATCGCGAAGTGCGGATAGGTGGGTTGATCATCGACCTGGAGCACTCGTACCACTCGGCACCGTGTTGCAGCCATTGATGAAGAGAAGACGAAGCGTAACGCGACTTACTTCTCCGAAAGAAATTGACGATGCATCCAAATATTGTCTTGTCGCGCAAGAGCAAGATACAGATGGGGAACTTGAAACCAAATTATACAAGGTTTGATAGTAAAATATGTTACAAGATACATATACGCATGCACACACACACATTATATAATTTTTATAGTAACAATCGAGAAGCGTCATAAATTGTTTTCCATTTCTCTTCACACAGGGTGACATATTGCCAACAAGTGGTGGCGGAGCACAAGTGGTATTTAACGATATGGAATGTTTAAAACAAATATCGCCAAAGGCAAGGAAACGCAGCGGATCTCGGGAAGAGGCAAATCGGGCAGCTGTTCCTACAGAAATATACCCGAAAAAACCACGAATAACATCTGCAGAGTGAAACTGCAACTGTGCACACTAGGAAATCAAATATTTCATACGATTCTTGTGATTGTAACTTTTCCAACAGGTTGTAAACACTCGGCACAATAGCTTTGACATTTATTATTAGGCCTAGTAACCTTCCGCGACTTTCGAGTCTCGGTATCTGAGAAGACTTTCCCTGCTGATTTTGGGATTTGTTCCTTTTGTGGAATTAACAATGCAGGGTCAATATCATTGTGGTCCGCTAAAATTTTCTCTCTCCATCGTAATTTATCTTCCTTCTCCTTAATTTGACTCTAAATTAGCACAAGAATGTATATTATTTTATATATTGAAAGCTGTCACTGTCAAAACTATCTCGAGATAATGCTGCCGCTTGGAATACTCAACATCACGATGCACGAACATATAAATTGATTGCGCGTGATCGAAAAGTTTCATGATCACTGGACTTGAATAAATGAAGCTATTATGCCGGATACTGTATAAAGCACGTAGTACTTAACATGAAAATGCTTTTACCCATAATGTTCTTAAGATTTTCGTTACCGAATTGTTTCTATTATAGTAATTTTTGTACTTTTTATACATATAACATATACGCATTTAGTGTACATACACACACACATACGAGAATTAAATGGAATTTTTACACGAAATTTATATATTATTAAAATAACGTATGATATATAGAAGTTATTGTACAGTTTGAAGTGTATATAATTCGCTAATTCGTTTCTCTTACTGCAAATTCTTTAACTCTTCTCTTCGGAATCTTTCCATAATTCTATATCTTGATCATTGATCCCGTAACAGGCTGATAAAATATTAGACACATACGATTCGTCTGAAAGGCAATGTAACGGAGACAGTTAACTCGGGAGTGGTTCAGCTATTCTGGAAGACTTGATTCGGGGGGCCATGTCACCCCTATGTTTTAATTAGCAAGTTTTAATAAAAGATAGTGAATAATCATAATCAATTTCTATTAAAGATTTTGGTAGAATTGAACAAGTTAAATAAAATAACAAGTATTAGTCTTGTTACACTTATCAGTCAACATTATTATAGAATAATTAAGTAAAGAATAATAAGTAAGTAAAGATAACATTGCGTCCAGAATGATTATGATTCATTCGAGGCATGTGGAGCAAATATTACCCATCATAAAGAACCAACCAAAACATTCTGCGCAATATCTATCAATTTATCTCAGCTATCAATTTAGACAGTTTGCTAGCAGATGCTGAAACAAGATTTGCTGGCAAAACATGATAACGGATCACCATTTATATCTAATTAGGTTAATCCAGTTATATCTAATTAGGTTAACAAATAAATCTGTTATCGCGCTCTGCTAGTTAAATTCTGTTTTATTTCTGCTTGTAATTACTGCTTGTATTAAAAAAAAATCAACTTTTCATTCCATTATGGAGTTTTAATCCATTTATTATGAAATCTAACAACTTAAAGAACAATCGAATATTTACGAAGAAAGAATTCGGCATCCCAAAAAATAAAAGACCTCCTCACCATGTTGTTATCGGCGCTCAACTGTCGAGATGATATTTAACGTTTCCTAGAATTAAGAATGAACACTGCTGCCGACGTGAAAAAAAAATTAAATTTTTCGATTGTTGAAATAATGGCTAGGGATCAAATCTACCGAAAGATCAAATGCCTTCAGGATACAATAATAAGGATCACAGTTACGCCACTTTATTCTAATTAAATCTATACACAGGTACTGTATATTTCGTATACCTACAATAACATTATAATCACGTACACTTATCTATTTGGCCTTGAAAAAAAGGCTCCGTGAGCTTCATGAGGTACTAATGAAAGCAATCGCATGCCTCGATACATCATCGATCGAAGATCCGAGAAATTCGCAAGATCTTATATATCACGACATGAAAAATTCGCTCCCTTCTCAAAAGGGAACCCAAGCAATCAACCTTTCTATCGTCTCAATCGAACGACGTTACTATACTTGATACTTTCTCTCTTCTCCGCGTTCGACTATTTATCCAGCGTGAACCAACCGTGCAGACACTTAGGCGCCGGTCCTGGTGCGTCGAAGATTGCCCTTGCGACTTCCGTAAATGTCACGGCGTCCAAGATCAGCAGGCCGACTCGACTCTCGTTTTCCTCTCCCCAGACGAGCGAGCTCACGATCACACCGTCGTCTTCGTTCTAGACGATGGGAACAAAACAATGAAGTTACTTCAATTTCTTCCGCTCCTCAATGCAACGCTTATTAATGACGTATTAATGACGTCAGAATCGTCATTAATACATCATCATGTTCGGTGGGTCGTCGTTACCTTCGCGTGGGGATCTGCCACGAAGATCGGCTCGCTGGGAAACACGTTCTTCTCCTGCCATACTTTCCTGGTCTTCAGGTAAGTATCGACTTTAATGAGCTGTAATGAAACAGACGGAGTTTTTTTTACACATTCACACGATGTCCTTGATTCTCTGTCGGCAGGATGTACACCGACCTTCGCCGGATTGTCCAAGTCTACGTCGCTTGAGATCGCGTAGAAGTACCGATACTCTCTGCCGACGTGGGAATCGGCGTTCACCCGCGGAGTCTCGCAGCCCAGGTCGCAGAGCAGCTCCGGCTTGACGAAGATCCTGCCGTCGGGGAACAGGTGAGCGGCCGGCTTCCTTCGCAGAGCGTTCCTGTGCTCGTCCCATTTGCGCTTCACGTCGTCGGCGCTGGAAACGACGACGTCCGAGTCGTTGACGAATTCGAAGTCGAGTTTGTCCGCGTCGTGGCCGGGCGACTTGTCGTCGACGTTCCGAAACAGCTCCAGACTCTGATGCACCGTCCTGATCGTGACGAGGTTGCGTTCCGGCGGTGTGTCGGCGGCCGGTGGCCTCATCGGAAGTACGAAACGCAACGGTCTGCCGCGAAACATATTCGCGTAATCGGGGTTCTCGTGCATGTTCTGCGAGCGATGAGAATCAGCGTCACGTAACGTTCACTCTGTGGAGAAAAATAATTCAGAGGGAACGCAGACTTTGCACCGTCGTAGCGAATAAATAAATATACCAGGTGTACCATTCAATATTTTACACTGAAAAATGAGTTTGGTTGGATCTACCTGACGGTGGATAACCAAACGCATTTTGGCTGTCGAGAGATCCAATCAAACTCATTTTTCAGGTTTACGAGTTGATTCTTGAGGTCATCTTATGAAGATAAGTTCATATGAACATGCGTTCATTTCTTCGTAAAATGACTTCATTCGTAAAAAAAATCCAACCTCGAAGACATCGGACAGTAATTAAGAAACACCCCGTATATTTATTTCTCGCCACGACAACAAAAAATGTGCAGTCCCTGTGAATTTTTCTCCGTGCGATGCGCGGGTACCTTCATCGAGTCGATGTACATGCACTCCAACATCTTCGGGTCCCGATAACAGCATATGTCCAACACGACGTAGTCCTTGTCGCGAGTTTCGAACTGGTTGATCACGTGTAGGAAGAAAAACGTCTCCGCGACGAACGTCCTCGCCGTTTCGCCCGTTTCCCTCGATATCACGTGAATGAGCGTCTAAATAATGGAAAAACAAGTGGAAACGTTAAAGTAACATCGTATCGCTGATGATTTCACATCGGTGAAAATCGTCAGTGACGATTTCGCCACAAGGTTGTCGACCTCACGTTTTCGTTTTCGTGCCATTTGAAGATGTTGAGCATCGGTTCTTGCTTAAAGTGCGTGACCATCATGTTGACCATGGAGATGGCCAACGGCTGTTCTATGATTATGAAGTAGTTCTCGGTGATGCCGAAGGTGTGCATGTACGATGGATTCAGTATCCACCTGCACGGCACGCTGGCTACGATCGTCGCTTGATCGAACATGGAGAGTTCCTTCTCTTCGCCAAATTCGTCTGCGAAAACGGCATGATAGTGAGAATAATTATCACATTATATTGTAAGATTTCGTTCGAGGAGTCGCCTGTTTTTTTTTTCTTTCTTTTATGGTGCTTAATCGTTATTTTAGTTCAAGTTAATCGGATATTTGTCGCCGATGGGAGAATATTGCCGCGAAGAAGTGTCTCACCAACGGTCACACGACTAGGATAAAAGCACACGACGTTGTATCGAGGTCCGAACGGCGTCACGCTCATTCCTACGTTGTACACCGTACCGTCGGCCATGACGTGAGGATGCGATGTGTGATTCACGATATTTACGTATTTCGACACATCCACCTGCGGAAACGTTACGAAGATTGTTTATTCTACCGACGACAAACGTCTACAGGTACATATTCATATTAAGTACAGCACACAGAAGAAGAAATACCTAAAAATTCATTTGTGGAATATAAAGTTCGTTTTGGAAAGAAATAAGCTTTACTTCCGTGAAATAAACTTTATATCTCACAAGTAAATTTTTCAGTATTTTTTTCTCAATGTATGAATGTGGGAAGACTGGTTCATGGAATCGGCTGAGACGAAAAAATCGATTTAGACGCGAATCGAGCGAGGAATCGAAGTAAAAAAGAAAAGAATTCGAATGTTTACCCTGCCTATAGTCTCCAGTGTCTTCGGGTCGATTCTGTGCATCATCGGCGCTTCCGTGAACGTGTAATACTCGTCACCGAAAGGGTACACCGAGATCATGGAATTGTCCGAGATGTCTCCTGGATTGAATACCGCGGCTATCCTGAAATTGAAACGACATCAAGTCACGAGTGTATTATTTATCTCCTATAGAATGCATTTTCTTCTTATTTCAATAACGTCTTTACCTGTGGAAGATACTCTGGCAGGGATCCGGCGTGGCTCTGGTGCCGAATTCGGTCACGACTATCCTCTGAGCGGCCATGTTCTTCTTGTACACCTCGGTCTGAACGAAACGTCGCTGGTAAGTCACTTTTCCATCCGAAATTGCGAACCTGCGGATCGATCATCGTTTTCACCGAATTTCTCCTATCCTTTCATACACGAGTAGAACAATTCCCCTGGTGTAACTGAATTTCCCGTTTAAAAGATATCATTTCAAATAATAGCGTTCTTCAGTCAAACAACAGAGTTTCCTCGAATGGGACGGTAAAATGTTCACTCAGACGAATAATATTTCGTAATAAAGTATATGTTGTTTCTATGAAACGAATTTTGGTCAAATGAAGAGAAATGCTAAATCTGAAGGAACCTTCTTCTCTGTGTAAGGTAATATTCACGTCGTCCGAGTGAAAATTTTCTAGGAAATATTGAAGTAATTATTCACTTAAATCTAGCATTTCTTCTCTGCGGGAATTCTGACTTTTTCTGCCTGTGTGCTTTCGTGACGCACCTGTGCACCAGAGCCGAGCTGTCGAACAGATGCTGAAAGGTGTGTTCGCCCACTTTCAGATTACCCGGCCCGTTTCTCAACAGAGTGCCTTTCAACCACTCGGGGATGTTGCCGGTGAGCTCGCCGGCGAGCGGTTCGACCACCTCCTGCTCGCAACTCCTCAACCACACCGAGGTGTCGCAATCGGCGTAGTAATTCGCATTTCGGTCTGCAGAAACCGAGTCGACAGGCGCTTCGTTTTCATTCTTGTCGCGCTGCGAAGAAAGGAACAGAATGGAGCACGGGGGAGGAAACAACGCCCTGTTTTCGCGCATTTCCGCTGGATCACGCGCGATTCTCTCGGCGAGGAAGCCGGAATCGCTTCTATTTCCTTTCCTGCTTCCGAGACTTACGCGAATTTTCTTCACCCGCGACTCCCCACTGCACTCTACATCCCTGAAAGCGTCCAGCACGTTCTTGCCGGGCCGCGATTCGTCCGGCGACGTTACGAAGCGGCGTTTCAAGCACTTCATCTTGCGATTGGGAAACGATATTTCTTCGGTTTTTACTCGACAATTCACTCGCCCGCGAGACCGAGTTCCAATTTCAAAAGATATTCGGAAGGTGAAACATTTATCAATTTGTCCGGCGATGTTTTGAATTTAAATGACTTTGGTTCGGACTTTTCTGGAAATGACTTGATTAAAGGTAACGTTTGAAGCCTCCGGCTCACTCGCGCTCGTCCTCGTCTGCGGTAACGTTATTGTCGTCGGCCGTCATTTCGGATTCGAGCGGCTCCAAAATCGACGAGAGGATCTGGTAGACCCTTGTGTGAGTAAAATCCATCATTCGCGGCGCACGTTTCAACAATGAGTGACCAAGTCGCGACTCGGCCGGTTGTGTCGACCTTAAAAGCTAATCTCTCAATGCGATTTTAATCCAATTATCCAGCCATACCGGTTGATCGAAGCCTCTGATGAAGACACGTGCCGCATTTGCACAGATTATTGCGTTCCCGTGACCCGACGACACCTGTGCGTCGACAGAAACGTGACACACTTTCATTCAAGGGTTCGATTCCTATTCTAAAAATAATGTAACAAATTCGCTCGAACGCACGTGTGATATCCGGGTTGTCCCAGTGATTCTCGCTTAAGTTAATTCATTAATTGAGCGATATGTAAGTCGATTGTTACTTCAGGTTCAAAGTCACGGAAGAAACACGTTTCTTCACCATTTTTCCGCGGATTTTCTCGGTTTCCGTCCTAAGGATGCAAAAATTCATGCGTGTTTGATGAAAACCAAATTTACCTTCTTCCGTGAAAAAGAGAAAAACGAAAAATTCTGCGAGAAAATTGGAAGAAAAACGGGCCTTTCTTTGAAACTTTAAAATTTTTGCTTCAGAAAGTCAATTTTTCCGACATATATTTATAGCTTTTTGTTTTTATTATTTTAATTATTAGAATCAGTTCTATAAATAACAACCCATATTTTGGTTACACCCTGTATAAGTTAATTACGCAAAAATGTTTTAATTTCTCCTTTCAACGCGATTTAATATAAATAAATCTTCATGCAATCCCAGACAACATGACATCTAAAATCGGAATGTAAGACGTCTCCAACACAACACAAATGTCCAAAAGACATCCTAGAGACGTCCCAGAAATCGTCGATATTTCAGAGACGTCTCTACGATGTCTTTTTAAACGTTTATATTGTTTGAGCTGCAAGTAAGACACCTAAAAGACATCTCATGCCCCGATTTTAGACTTCATGTCATCTGGGATTCGAACAAGATTTCGCGGGAACAAAAAGATGGTAATCTGCTTTATCAACTGCGCGCAGTTTTCTTCCGTTGTAATTCGCGAGCCGCCCACCGAGGACGACACAAGTCACTCCCGTCTCGCGTTAACCTTGTCCCTCCATTCTTCTGTTTTCGGCAGGAAGGTACGGTATGACGATGCATTTATCATATTATACACACGACACTCGGTAATTTCCAAGCCAAGAACGATTTCACGTTGACAGACGCAACACGCGAACGCCGTCAAATACGTCACTCGAGTAACTTTTACACCGAAGACAAACTTGACTCAACAATAGAGAAACATTCGATCGATATTTCGAAACATGCGTAGTTTTCGAACGCTTCCGGTCCCCAGGTCGGAGTAAATTTCCGAAAGACTCGTTAAAGACCTCCGGCAGATATCTGAAGAAATAGAACGTCCCTCAGACGTCATCAAGACACTCTTTAGAAATTCGTCTCGCCTAGTACTTTTTACGAATGATTTCGCAATTGTCATCCTGACGGGATGTGATGTTTTTTTGAACACTGTGAAAGCGTTTGGGAAAACACTCTGGGTATTTTCCACGGTGACGTCGTATTTCGCGTAATGTCGAATTTCAAATTCGCCATAACGTTACACAGGATAACATTTTGCGAAACGTTGTTTTTTTTTTTCAGCACTATCGTCGAACAGCTTCGTGTTGACAACACTGTCATTGTTTCCCGCTTAAAGGAAACATCTCACATCCGGACCATTCCGCAGGTAACGCGCAGTAGTTACCGGAAACAGGCTGGCGATGTCGCACCACGAAGAAGGCGGCTGGCTGTCGCGCAACGTTCCAAGTTCCTCGGACATAGCCGAATAATACGCACGGCACAAGGACGAAACGATGAAGACAGAGACGAGGATGACAACGAGGACGGCGTTGATCGCGCACACCGACGACTCCTGATCGAGGTAAGATCCGTCGAGTCGAAAAGCCGATCTGCGAAAGTGCAGGTCCGTGCGACGCATCGGCTGCGAAATTGTAATTCCGCTCTTTCCTGGGGCTCGGCCAATATATATATATATATATATATGTGTGTGTGTGTGTATATTCCTGGCGTGTTTTATTAACTTTGCACAGAGTCGGATCGAGCGACGATAATATTCTTTTCAGTGCATTATCATTATCAGTTTGCGACTTTATTATATTATTATCTTCAGTCACCTTACAAATTGGTTTTTTATCAATTAATTAATTGGACGGGCTTTAAATTGAACACTTTTTAGGTGTCACTTTTGTGCAACAGATATCAAGTCTTGAGTCTTGAGTCTCGGTTAAAGCCGAAATGACGTTGGTGCGACGTTGGACCTAAATGAAAAGCGCCCAATAGTTTAATCAATCTGTCGCAGCCCCTATGTTAAACGTGACAAAATTCCAACCCGAAAACAAAAATAGGATCGTATAGGAAAAAAAATTCTAAAAAACATTTCTATTTCATGAAACTCGAATCCAATTGGCGAAATTGGCGAAAAAAATTTGCAAAGTTTGAAAAAACGGTTTTCCGAAGATAAAAAAAAACTATAACTCCGATCAAAAAAAAGTACATGACATAGTTGTAGGTAATAAAAAGACCTTTCAATTAATTTTTTGTAAGTCTCGATCGAGATGTAAATTATCGAGATATATCGAAAAAACCGTCGAAAATAGCATTTTTTGTTTTCGCTATGTCTTTTTTAATTTTATATATATCCACTCGATACTTGATGGAAATATAGTTCGTAGCAAGTAGAATAAGTACAAATTTCGAATTTTGAAAAATAATCTTTAGTTTTCGAGATATTTTATTTTGCGAAAAAAGGCGTTCTCGAAAATTGGCCACTCTTACTCTAGGGCTGATCGTAAAGTAACGATCTTGGGCTTATTTTTTTCTCAAAGACTTGTACTTTCATGTTATTTTACGTTTATAACGATTTTTTTATTTTTTAATACTAAAAAATGACTTTGAAAATTTTGTTTTTTTTTGGTCACGTTTTTTTGCTATATTTTTTTCAATTTTTATTTTCGTAGAGATCGTAGAGAAAGTTAGTTTTTTAAAAATAAATAACATAAACGTCAAGACTGTTAAAGTATTCTTTTAACCAAAATTACTCTCTATAATTTTTGTAATGAATTATATATATTAAATGATATTAAAACTTATCTTTATACACTTCATTCATTTATTCATGAACTGTACATAATTATTTACCAAGATACGAAAATAATCATTGACGATAATTTTATTTTTTTTGATAAATGTACATTAATAAACCGAAAAACATAAAAAATAAAAATGTTTATGAAAATAACATTACTATTATGACTATTTGGCTTATGAAGAGTTTGAAACTATCATTTTTATGTTTCTCTCGTTCAGCTACCCCAAAAAAAGTACAAAAGGATTTTTGTGCGTCAAATAGGAGTAAAGATATGAAAAATTTTTCGAGTGCGAGCGATATCGAACGAGAGAATTCGGTTTATCGGGACGGGTGAGCTCGGCTACCCCCACTCCTTCGTCCGCAGCAGTAGGCGCGCGCCCCGCTCGTGCGCTCAACTTTCGCACTTGATTATTAATGCTAATCATTAACAAAATGAAAAAAATTATTTTTTTCTTAAAATATAACTTTTAAAGTAATCTCCTACAAGGCCAATACCGCAGGATGAAAACTGTGGATAGAGGAATTTAAAGAAAAAAAAAAACTATCTCGGCTCCAAATGATCGTAGATCAATTTTTTTTTTAATTCGTTAAAAAATGCCAGCAATCGATTTGGGCTAGAGCCAATTCAATAAAATAAAAATTGAACAAAATATAGCAAAAAAACGTGATTGAAAAAAAACAAAATTTTTAAAGTCATTTTTTAGTATTAAAAAATAAAAAAATCGTTATAAACGTAAAATAGCATGAAAGTACAAGTCTTTGAGAAAAAAATAAGCTCAAGATCGTTACTTTACGATCAGCCCTAGAGCAAGAGTGGCCAATTTTCGAGAACGCCTTTTTTCGCAAAATAAAATATCTCGAAAACTAAAGATTATTTTTCAAAATTCGAAATTTGTACTTATTCTACTTGCTACGAACTATATTTCCACCAAGTATCGAGAGGATATATATAAAATTAAAAAAGACATAGCGAAAAGAAAAAATGCTATTTTCGACGGTTTTTTCGATATATCTCGATAATTTACATCTTGATCGAGACTTACAAAAAATTAATTGAAAGGTCTTTTTATTACCTACAACTATGTCATGTACTTTTTTTTATCGGAGTTATAGTTTTTTTTCTATCTTCGGAAAACCGTTTTTTCAAACTTTGCGAATTTTTTTCGCCAATTTCGCCAATTGCGTTCGAGTTTCATGAAATAGAAATGTTTTTTAGAATTTTTTTTCCTATACGATCCTATTTTTTGTTTTCGGGTTGGAATTTTGTCATCTCTCCATACCTATTGATTGGACTACAATTTAATTATTTCCGTCTTTCTGTCGCCGTTTTTTCCCGTCTGCTGTTGCGGCGACCGCAATGCATGAAATCGCAAGTGCACGATATAGTCGATACGGGATGACCTTTCGAGATACAATCGAGTGCACTTGAAAGAAGTTACCGCACGTATTATCAGAGATAAAAAGACAGAGAGAGAGAGAGAGAAAGAAAGATCGTCACAATTACATATCTTCTTTATCATCATCGGTAAAGACGTGCAGGTCTGCGATTATGCAGTTAGTCGGAGACGGGGCGAGTTGAAAAGTGAAGACTGAGAAGGACGTTCTGTCATTTTGACACTTCGGGGAGAGATCGACGACTCTCGACGCGATTATTCACTCAGAAATAATCTGAAGAGAACGAAATCATCGTCGCGAAAATAATGATTACTGAAACACGGGTAATTTCCGAAGCGCAAACGCCTTACAGACACGCGATTGTCTCCTCGGAGCAACGGTAACTTTGCAAGGATCCTTCAAACGAGAACGAAATGTCAAGGCCGGTGGCTCATTTCTCTTATCTCGGCTTCGTGAACCGCGTATACTCATTTAACTACCGGCACCTTGCTCGGCGCCACTGCGTTGCGAGCCGCATTCCTTTCGCGAGCGGAATTAAGCAGGTGATTATGCAATGTTTGCAAAGGCCGACCCGGTCGTTGAACGATAGTGATTTTAAACGCGCGCGTGCTCTTCGTCTCATCGCTCTCCGTTGACGTTGCGACTCCGTGATGAACAAGCGCGAATTCCCTCGAACCGCAGGAGCCGATGCGTCGTGCTGTTTGTCAACACGTTGCCAATGCATCACACGATGATGCGTTGCCAACCGGTGTAAGATAAAAGCGCAAAAGTCGCCTTGGCTCGTAGTAGATAAACGTTACTGCGGCTCTTGGCTTCTCGAGAATGATGTTTTCTCATCGTGGCCAGACAAATTGAAAGTTTCGTCGCAAGTTTCCTGTGAAACGGGGGCGCGATGTGAACGCTTTGTTTCACGCCTCAATTCCGGAATATTTTGAATTATTCGCCGGATCAAGGACGGTTGATTTGACATTTGTACGACACAAAGGCAGCAACTCTCTCTTTCTCTTTCCTTTGTTACAAAAATTTCGAACGACCGGTTTTTCGCTAACGTTCTAACGCAACTTATATCTCCGCGTATCAGCGACAAGATAGCAAAGGATAATCGTAATATTCAGCCAATTCTTACTTTTTTAATGACTACGTTTATATGACAACGTTAGTCCGGTTTAGCAACAGCCGTAGTTAGTGAACTCTTGCATCTGATGGTGTATCCTTTTAGGTTTAAAAATATACTCCAATTAAATGCGAGAGTTCGCTAACTACGATAGTTACTACATCGGATTAACGTTGCGGTGTAAACAAAATCATTAACGCTTCTCTCTCTCTCTCTCTCTCTCTTTCTCTTATTAAGAACTTAAACGTTGTAAATTCAAAGCAATATGTAAAACTTGCTAGTTTCATGTTTTTTTTTACCATTATACACTTAAAAGTGTTCTTAACCTCAGGGTTCTTTTTTTCTTTCTTTTCCTTACACTTTACGCATACGTGGCCGGCTGTACGCGTACGAGAACGGTGCGTGCAACACGTGTTTCGAGCAGTCCCTCGTTCGCGCAGCGTTTCGCGTCGGTCGCGAAACCGCGAGCTACGCGTGGCATTTTTACTCGGCCGCTCGGATGCAGCACATGCTCGCACCACGTGGTAGTCACGTGCACGAGGCGAGAAGCGCGTCGCGTGAGCGTTCTCGCGAGCACGCGCGTCAATAAAATCGAATTAGTGCCGCTATGTACCCGGTGGCTGGAAAACAATAGGATGCGTGCCTCGTCTCTAACGGTGCGCCGGCGAGCTCGACGAGCAGGCCTCCGTCGATTTGCGTTTACGTAACGGTCGAGCGCGCTTGTTCGCTCGTTTCAATACGCTTTCGACGCCTTGTTGACCGGCTTGTTTTCATCATTGTCCAATGTCCGGTCTCGTCTTGAACATTGAGCCCAAACGCGAAATAACTCGGGGCACTCGCGACAACAATGTTCGTAACCAGCGAAACGCGAGTTTTCTCGCGATAAGTCGGCAATTACGATCGATAATTACGTTCAGATTTATAATCTCCGGCCCGTCCGGTTGGTCGGTTTAGCATTCTTAGAAAAATGCGGGAAAAGACACGAGATGCCTCGAGATAAATCGTTACCCAAAGACGCGACGTTATTTTTTTTATCGAAGATCAGCATTACGAGTTTCTTACGTCGCGGGAGTTTTTAACTTAATCACACAGGTAGCGCGTAAATATCATCTCGCTGACGCAAGTTGAATTAGAAATTACCGGCACCGTTCTGTGTGAGGCAGGTGCGGATATGTACGATAATTTAGGGGACGCCGAAAGCGACAAATGAACGGTGGCTAATTTCAATTCACTCGCATGTACGATCGACCGTCCTCGTGAGCGTATCGTTTGTGTGCGTCGTTGGAGCACCGTTGCACATGAATTATAATCTAACTGCTTTATTCGGTTCTGCTTTGATCCCGGTCGAAGCGAGACCGCCTCGCCTAATCGGATGTGATACATTAGCGTTTTACCGTTCGAACATTTAATTTCTTTGCTTATCGAGAGAAAAAAGATGGGAGAGAGGGAGAGAGAGAGAGAAAGAGTCTTCTTCGGGAGGCGCGACGGCCACGCATCGCGGCCATCGCGCGTTTCGTAAGCCATTACGTCGGCACGTCGATGTATCGATGCCGACCGCTTACCATAATGCCAGAATCGTCGTCGGTCAAGGTCGTACGATGAAAGTAAGTTTTTATTCCACCGAGCCGAGCGGCTCGGCACTTTCCGTGTTTTCCTTTCGAGTCACGTGAGAGACCGGCGCGATAGAGTAACGGAATCAGGTT
This sequence comes from Dinoponera quadriceps, assembly GCF_001313825.1. Lineage (NCBI taxonomy): Eukaryota > Metazoa > Arthropoda > Insecta > Hymenoptera > Formicidae > Dinoponera > Dinoponera quadriceps. The sequence goes on along the minus strand of NW_014555113.1, from coordinate 247,695 downwards.
TCGGTATTATACACTGGAAGAGTAAAGTGCCGCATTCAAAATGAATATTTACTAAGGAGGCGCTGGAGTAATTAAGTAAATATTACTTGAATGTAGCACATCGAGAGAAAAAAGTGGTACCTTTAAGTCCAAGTAAAATAATTACTCCAATATTCCTCGGCAAATATTTATTTGAATGCGACACATTTTTCCCTGGGTAGCAAAGTGATGTCTTAATTAACGTCTAAATGACGTCTTTAATAAGACGTCATTAGAATGTTGTTTGACGTCGCCTCGCCGCTTGAGTTTCTTTCAGAGTAGCAGCGGCTATCGAAATTTTCACTTCTTTCATCCCAAGTGTGTCTATTTTTAGCTGAGACTTTTCTTCCACATTTCTCATCGTTTTAATCCGCGCCCCTTAACATTGAATTAGACGTGTGCTTAAAATTCAACACGATTAAACGTTGCAAATGACGGCAAGGAACGTGTAAAGAGAGCTTTGTGTCACATTCAAACGTGTTATTTTTAGATATTCACACGTGTGAAAATAGCACGCTTGAATTTGCAATGCAGCCGGTCGATACTTCGTTATTTAATAGGCGTCGCATATTAACGCCATCCGACGACGCGAAGTGTCCGTCGATTCGACGTTAACTCATTCCAACCGCGTTAACGTCCGTTCCCGCGAGAAATCCGCGCGACATCCCCCACCCAAGCGGTACTTCGACGTGATCGAAGGGACACCGGGTACATGTAGTCTACCGCTCTGGAAACACGCGCTTTCCTCTGGTTTCATTTGGCTTATTTGTCTCGCAACGGGTGATAACGAGGCTGTGTGCGGATGGGCATATGTTCCGCTGTGACTCACGTGCACATGTTAATTTCTATACTTTTTGTCGTATTATTCGCGCGTCCCGTTAACGAGATTGATCAGCGCGATTAATTGATGATGGCGGCTAATGGCGCGCGCGCGCGCGCTCCCTCGCTTCGGCCGATTAATTAGCGACGGGAGGGAAAGAACGGAGGGAGAGAAAAAGAGAAAGAGAAAGAGGAAGAGAGAGAGAGGATGCGCAGTGAGCTCTCGTAATTCGGACATCGTCGCGTCAATTCGAGCTTTTTCCCGAAGGTTGGGTAGAAACGGTCGTTAAAATTCGACACGGAGGTGGGAATACGAGAGCGGTGGGAATGATAATTTGAAATGAAACAACGATCGCTCCACGTATTGAGTTCGTCGAACAGTTTGGCACGACTTTCCGATCGAATTTGACTTCGTTACATCCGATGAAGACGACTTATCTTCATCGTGGATAATGCAGATCACACGTTATTTCTACGTAATTGAGATTTATAAAACGCATACCGTTACGTATCACGATGTAAAAAACTCGTGACGGCCGTTTCCCGATAAAATTAATTACTACAGCCAGTTAAGAGCTCATATCGAACTTCTTCTCTAAAAATACCTGAAGCGGGAATAATTTACTTCAGCTGAAATAAGCCGTGCATAATCACAGACCAATTAGCTTACTTGTTTTGGTGGTATTCAGTAACGTTGTTGCGTAACGCTCATTGGCTTCTCATTAGTGTTTGTCATTTTTCTCGGCTCATCGGCGGAATTTGATTACGCATGTCACTTCGTGCATACCGTATTCGTATTAATAATTAAGATACGCTTGCACCTTCTCCTATATCCTAGAGTCGACTTCTTTTCTATTTTTTTTCGATTATTGATCGAAACCATAAAAATGAGAAACCGGTCGCGCAACACACGAACGCTTTCGCTTTATCTTATCGCGACGATATATTGCTATTAATTGCGGAGCAGCGAAATGTCATAATTACGAGCACGCGAGTGTATAATTTTTTTTTCTTTTTTCATCGAAGACACCGCGCAAATAACGAAGCCGAGAGAGCTGGCTGACGAGGATCGGAAGAGAGCGGAAGTGTTTCGATTAATAACAGGTTGAATTTGCCGTCGAATTTAACGCGCCGTCTGATTCTACGCATCACAGGCGCATTTCTTTATTTAACATTGCAGTTACCGTTACCAAAATTTATTGCCGGTGCGCACTTGTTTGCCCGAGTAATTTTCCCCCGTGTTATCTGATTTTGGACACGTTCTCATTAACTACGCGCCGCTAAAGATACGGTATTTACCGAGAGAAGAATGGCCGACCGTCTGCCGTATGTCGTCGCGTCGCGAGAATAAACGATTCGCTTCTATTTCGATCCGAGGAGCGACGAACGATACGCGATGTCCTGCGGACCCGTCATCCTTCGCGAATAGTAGATTCTCCGGCGAATTTCATGTCGAATCTTATCATCTTTCATACCAGACATTTCTTTTTTTCGACGATCAAACGTCCAGTCTACGTATACCGAAAGGAAAGTACTTGAATTTATTCGTGCAATATAAAGCGTATTCCGCAGAAGTGAATTTTCGAGTCGACAAGCTTTCTGTAATATTCTGTGAAATAAGCTTCATATTCCACAAATTTTCAAGTACTTCTTTCTCTCAATGTATTAGAATCCACTTAGAAATTAGAAAAAATATAAACTTGGCTTCATCTGTTTGCGATTCCGCGCGAATTGCCGGCCCGGAAGAAGTCGAAATTGCCAATCGTTCTAAACTCGACGAAGGAAAGTTTGATTTCACATTGGTCGAAACGGCGATTGGTTTCGGGACACGCTGTATACTGAGAATAGGCGCGTATGCGTGTGCGTGCACACATGCTCGCGCGCGATTGCGTGTCAATTTAATTTAACCCGGCACAAATCTTTAAGGCAATCCCGATCCGCACGGTCGATCCGTTCCGATCAGCCGGCCGGGTTTCAGAAGTCCGTCAATGTTCAATTACCCGTCCATAAATAATTCGGTCGATATTGACGCGGCGAATTGCGCACGGTCAACTCGTATCGGTGAATTTCCACTGTGGCCTTTTCGCTGTTGCGACCGTTGCGGCTACCGCTGGATGTGAGCCACAGATGCTGCGGATCGCGGTGAGGAAAAGGCCATTTTTCGCCGTGATTTAACAGGTGATTCGATAATTCGATTTAATTAACTGTTAGCGTCAATACGGCGTTAGAGGCTCGTCGGCCTTGTTCCCCCTTTGTTATTTCTTTAGATTTCTTTCTTTCTCACTCGATTTCGCGCTGTTAGTGACGCGCTTACGCGCGCGGAAGGAGGGAGATTTTTTCGATCATCGCGAGGTACGTTCCTCAATTAGTTGAGACAATTACAGAAGCACCGTATAATTGCTGTCAAGCCGAAGTGGCGACCCAATTGTGCCGCCACAAGGTGTCGAGTGTTTCCAACGCTGCGGAGAAATTAATTGTATTCCGAGAAAAGCCGTTTTTCCTTAAAAAATAAGGAAAGTCCGGGGATCCAGTTTGACTATCGCTGACGTAATCCACGAATCGTGGAATTAAAATCGGGTCACGGGTGAAAGAGAAAATGTTCGCGATGCACGGAGAAAATCATTTTGCTGGAATAGTAAATTGTTTGTTGATATAATGACAGCGAAAAGATTTGTTACACGAAGAAAAGAATTCTGCTGTTAAGTAGCAAAGCGTTGTTGCGACAAAATTCACTTGGCATAGCAAACAAATTAATATTCCTGTCCCAGCGAAATTGTTTTCTCCGCGCGAGAATACGCGGAGGAAGGCGAGCTCTGTCGCGACACACTCATCGGCGATATCTCGATATCCTTTGCAGCGGAATGATTAGTTTGTTTTCATTTGTCCATACCAGTACTAGGTCTCGCCTTATCGGACCCGCGTCACCTGGAACTTCAGCACACATTTCGCGGGACGCGTAGCACGGTGTGTGAGAGCGACAGGTGCGACAGGTAGAAGCCCGAGATCCGCATCGCCGTCGTAATCAGGCTTGCGTTTATCCGCGAAATGTGACAGTCCGGAGTCCTGATCCTCGTGCTAATCCCGCGTGTCCATCCGAAATTTGCCCAAGGAATTAACGGAACGCTAAATTCGCCCGCCGGCCGCGAACTATATGCACGCTCGACGCGCGTTCTATTCTCAGATATTTCAATAACAACGTGTGCAGCAGCAGGCGTCGCGAGACGAGGCACCGAGCAGGGAGAGACGGAGCTTTAATTAAATTACACAACGTCGTCCGGACGAGGAAAACCTTCCGTATCGCGACCGCCGGATATCGAGACGACGAGCACTCGGGAAGCCGCGCTCTCGAAATCGTCTCTGGACGGATTTCAAGCGGCTCGATCGCGGCTCGCCTTCCTTCTTGATCCTTTTACATTTCTATTTGCCGGACGAGCGCCGCGAAAATCGCCAAGTGACGCGCCGTCAAATGCCCGGCAAATGGTTGCGCAAGTATCCGGCGAGGCTCCGATAACGTCACAGCCCGCCGGAAAACGAGCGAGCGTGAATTATTTCTGAAACTATCGGACGTGTTGTTCCTGCCTTACGAGCGTGATTATCGCGTCACGGGACTCGTGACGCGATTAGTCACGAGAAAGCGGATCTTCATTAATCTCTTATCGAATCTCGTGACTCATCCTAGAGAGAGAGAGAGAGAAAGGGAGAGGGGGAGAGCGTTGTCCAGAAAGCGAGGCAGCTGGCCGGAGATATCGCCCAGTGACAAGTACATGGGTTCTAATCGTGCGCAAATACTTCATTCGTTATCTGTTGTGGCAATAACAAGCGGCTCCGTCCGTCGAGAGGCATCAACGAATAATGCGGAGAGAATCGATTGGGACCGTGTGCTGACGTGAGCTTGAGTCTCTTTAACCCTAATCGTATTCCAAACGGATACCATGGACTATATCTATATTTGTAGTCAGATCTTATATAAGACCGTCTCAAGTTCATCTTCAGATGTTTCGTCGCCAATGAAATGAGTCATACATCATTTGAAGATAAACTTAAGACGGTCTTATATATATAAGATGCGACTATGAATAGAGTAGAATCTCGTCGTACGAACGGTAGAAAAAAACACAAAATAACATAACAATTTGATGAACGTAGCAAAGAGCGAGATGACGTCGAAGTTACGGCGAAATCCGATTGTTTGCATTGCAATGGACGCAGCCTGTCCGATGCGTTAAATTCGTGAGATGCGTTCACTGCAGGAAAGAGCTCGCTGACGGAATTAGGAAACGAACCACAACAGGGGAATCGATTAATTAATATTTGACACTTTCAATCAAATGTTTTGTTACGCGCCAAATAACAGATCAATAATCCTATTCACGTTGTGCGTCAAGACTGCCGATTAGCATCTTCTAAGTTTCGATACTTTACAATTTCAGTCTTTACAATCAACCAGACCGGAACTCTTTCTAATTTGTTAATCCGATCGATTTTTCTCATGTAACTTTTTTTATCTAATTTTTCTTCTTAACCGGTCGCAACGCGTCTGGACGTGTATTTTAAAAATTTATGTTACGATTCGATTATTCGGCTATAATCTTACTTTAATCGCTTAATATATCATATTGTATCATTTCACTTTATATCCAAATGTGATTAAAAGATGATCAAAGGCATTAGCGAAAGAGTTAGAGATTAGGGAGGATTTGATCTAATAAATTTGGAAGCTTCATTGAAGCTCAGTGTATATTACAATATTGGAGTAATTATTTAATTGAATTTATCACTTTTTCCGTGAACATATATCGCGAGTATTATTGTAAATTTTAACTTTCCTATGATTATATTTTCAAAACAAAATGGTCAATAATTCTGAAATTTTACTTAGTGTCTCTGCTATTAGCCCTTAATGTTACAGTAGTTTTTCGTTAAAATTCTAAACGTGGTTTAGAAGAAACTGAAAATAGAAATTAAAAAAAGGACTTTAGCCTCAAGGAATACATGTAAAAATGTAGAAAAAATAAAAATACGTGTAAAGTGTCATTAGTTGCGAATATCTCAGCTTCCAAGTGGCCAATCGTTTTCTAACTTTATTCACATGTAGACAGTCCCGTCAATATAACAATAACAATAATAATAATAGTAATAAATGACTTTATCGCGTGAACTAAGTGCGAAGTACAGCTGAGATAGAATGAATGAAAATCGAGTATGTACGCAAAGAGTGAGGCCGAAATATAATGTCTAAATCCGCAAGATAAAAGCATATAATCAGTATGTACCTAAGGATAAATCAGTCTACATTGGCTCGCAACGCCAGACAAAACATATTACCATTAAGTCATCAGGTTAGTCTTAACGAGATTAGACTCGAGTACTAAATTCGTTATTAATAAACCGCCAGAACGTGCTTTGTCACGGATCTGCGGGAGGGAGCGGAACAGAGCGTTATAATTTCCAAGAAAATTCCAAGAAGAAAATAGTTTGACGGACGAGTCAAACCTCAAAACAACAACGCATTCTCGTTGACCGTTCAATCGGCTATTGCGCCTCTCGCGGCCGTATTTTCTCATCGTGTTTACGCACGATGGAACATTAATTAATTCGGAAGCGAAGCGCAATGTGGAAACTGCTCCCTCGAGCTCCTCAGAGCAAAGTTTGCACGAGTCAGCGTGGCGTCGCTCGATTATTCCGTTGGAAATGACGAGAAGAACGCGCGATGATTAGATCACGCTATCAATTCGCTCCCCGCGATCGATCCGCGCTATATCTCGCGCGAAGACCGCGTAACTACAGGCCTGTATATATGTGTCGTGTCACGCGTTTGATACGTGATTCGCAGCTCGTATGAGGTCGAATAAACAGCAAAGGGCCGTTGACCTCGACGTCGCGCCCCGACGAGATAAAAGTCTCTCTCTTTCTCTCTCTTTCTCACTTTCGGAATATGAGAGCGACTGGAAAGACGTGCTCCTCCTCCTCCTCCAACCCGGAGGATCCCAATTTAGGCGGTGTCATTTAATTTAATTAATTTAATCGCCGCGACATCGCTCGGGGAGAGCAGAAGCGCGCGATACGGGCCAGCAAGATCGAGAGTGCGACGAAGGACGTTTCCTTTGTCAAGTTCATCCTTAATGGAGAATCCGAAGTCCGCTTTGTCCGCACTTTGTCCGATCACGTGCGACTATTACCTTTTTTTTCCCTTTTTCGCGTTGTTGTTCGCGCGGTCATGACTTGACGTCATTCCGTTGAAGTGTTATTTCCCAAGGATCGTGTCGTCATTCCAGCTCGCCGGTACAGGTGTCATCAGGTGCTTTTCCACTCGGGCGGAAAACCCGTCGGCCGAGTGTTCTCATTCATGCGCTAGGAAAAGCAAGAATCGGATTGGAGGAGGCAAACAGGTAGGTGAACGTGCACGATCCCGAAAAATCAGTCAGAATCCCGAAAACTGAATCCTCGGAAATATTGGAAGAAGTTATTTATTTTCATTATTTAATTGGAACGAACCATGAATATATTATAAATATTAATTACAAATATAAATTATGTGATTAGTTAATTGGAATAAATTATATAACTTTGCAAGACAACTTCATTTTCTTGCAATTTTTTCGGGAATGTTAGGGATTCGACGTGAGGCACGTCGACGACACGTGATAATACCTGACATAAGGGTGCTTACCTGCGTTATTGCCAGCCCGGTAAAACTCGTCGTCGGGAGCCGACGAGGTTCACACTCGCCTGTCTCACAAACGAGAACAGTCGTTCTTGTGAGTCGCAACGTCCGCTGTTGGGCGGCGCATCGCGCGATTAATCCGCTCGCGAGCGACGTTGCTCGCGAACGGTTATATAGAGGCGCTTCTTGAACGACTTCGGGCGCGTTCGAAGGGACACTATTCGACACTACCGCGTCATCCTGTCCTTGTTGTACATATAAAAAACAGTAAAAATAAAACGACACAATAGCACGTTAAATAACGTCTTCCCGAGCGCATCCTCTGTCTCTTTGAACCACTTCTGGTCAATCGGACGGTTTCTAAGTGGTATGCCCATTTTTTTTCGCGCAACTAAATACAGTTGCTCCTGCGATCCCATGTCGCATCTGTGCGCTAAAACATGTAATCGTAGAAAATAGAAGAAGTAGAATAGGTCCCGAATGTACGAAAAAGTTTGAATGAATTTTAAAAGAATTAACCAAAAAATTACGTGTCCACCAGCGGCAAATGTCAGCGTTACGACGCGATTTCGTTGCATACTGTGCGATCCTGGTCTATCTGGAATTGCAGAAAAATCGAGTCGAGACGATCTGACGTGGGGATTCGAACTTGCAAAATTTAGTCAGCGGTCGAAGGTCTACGAAATTGAAACAGCAGTCACGCGCGATATATAGATGTTTATCAGCTGTCAAGAGCGTTTGATCGATGGCATCTTAACCCCTTCCGCCGACATCTAATTGACGCTCGTGAGGGACATATGAATCGTCCATTTAAATCGACGCTAGGAGAGAACAAAAGTGCGTGTCTGAAATGTGTTTTGAACGATTTCGGCTCGTAAACAGTGGAACGAGCATTGGACACATGATTCCAACGCGAGGAGTTAATTTCGTATCGCGATCGTTGTATTAGTAGCCTTTAGCGTTCCATTAACTCGTTCGTAACGTCAGCGTGTGTAACACAACCATCTTTCGCGAGAGACCAGCATCGGACAGTAGAAATTTGCTTTCCCGCGTGCTATCTGCCAAGTATGATTGATAATGTGTGTGTCCATTATCAAATTAATGCTACAATTCTGAGTGAATTTACGAATGAAATCATGAAGTCGTAGCTTATGAAACGATCGTAAAAATCTAGTTACAGTTTTACGTAAACTGCAATTTTGTATTAGTACCTGTATCGCTCATTGTTACGTGTTCACGGTTACGATGAGTGTGACTAATTTCAAATGTATATGTATAACCTGTCATTTGAGAGTTGCACGTAAAAGAAGATCGTCGCTTATTTGCAAGTTCAGGTGCTTATTTCAAAGGCGAAGTATGCACTAATTATTAGGTTCTATATGCAACATTTGAACATTTTTATTCATTTTTTTGACAGTTACAGTAAGAAATTTTCCGTAATATTTATGACTTACAGGCAGCCTCTTGCTAGCCGTAAGATTAACAAAAACCCGTGTAACGAAAAGGTATCAAAATCTGGCGAATATTTGCCGACTAAATATTCGATCACTGTAACCAAATAATTTCCAGTTTCGTATACTAAATATATAATATTCGGGACTAAATTATTATATATTATATATATTATATATATTACATACTATATATAATAAATTACCTTTTATAATGCGCATAGAATTATACTTCCAATCAGTTCTCACGAGCCTTACGAGAATAAATTGCGAGTCTTATACGATTTTGCCTAGAATTGCATAAGTCTGTTTTTATACAATTACGTGAAGAACAAATACAAGGTAATGCCTGTGGTCAGAGTTCCGCAAATAAACTCTGGTGAGCGAGCGTGTTGATGTTACATTTAGCGTCACATTAGTCAGCGAGCTCGATGATGCTCGCAACGAGACGGGTCGTCGGCGAGTTTTCCGCAGGATTTTCCGGGCTCTCTCTCTCTCTCTCTCTCTGTGTGAGAAAGAAGCTGCGAGCGACAAAGTGCGATCGACCATCGGGATGTGTACGTACTTTATGTGTCGCATGTACAGATGACGGTGGATACTACTCGACGTTAACTCGCCGCAGCACGCGACAGCACGTAACGAGCCGTCTCAATTGATTAATTACCGTGACCGGCGGCCGCACGATGTAATCGACGACGTTGTTCGAAAAAGAGCCGCCTCTCTCTCCTGTCAGCCGCGGTCCTTGGAAACCCGCTGCTCTTCCCGGAGTCGGATCGTCGGAAAAACTCGCGTTTTTGCGGATATATCGGCGACGTGTTTATCGCGCGTATCAATTCGTTCCGCTCCGCTCCGATCGACGAAATAACTCAAACCGACTCGAACGAGTTGCATAACCGGGATTATTACATTCATAGAAACGTAATAATCGATGAAATATTCGCCGATGGAGCGATTTGCCGAGCGATTCGCGGAACGGGAATGCGGTCTCGTGTCTTCCGCCGTCGGCGAGATCCTCTCGCGGGAGGATCGTCGCGGATAATTGGCAGATGATGATTCATCGTCCGCTGAGAATCGTTCACCTCGCCTCGATTCGCCGGATCGTCGGCGTTTAAAGGCTCGCGGAATTGCAGAAGGACGCAAGCTTCTATAATTTTACATACCCGGTGGGATATATTTCTCCACAACAGAGACTTTTCCATTAGCAGTTATCTGGTCGTAATTATTTCTACAGAAACGCTATCTGAAATTGCCTCTCCGTATCGTGCAAACTCCGTAACTTGAGAAACACACTTCCCGCGTGTGTACTTAAAATGACTGCGTGCGTGTTTATGCGCGTGGGTGTGTGTATCGTGTGACACAGGCGAAAAGATTGACAACGGGCCGCGAAGGTTACCGGAGCTTTCTTAATTGCCTCGTCTAAATTTATCGGCATTAATCGCAAATACGTGGGGTCGATAATGTGGGATTTCTTAATTTGTTTTCACGCAGTATTCCGCGAGACGATTACCAAACTACTTGGTCGTTTGACGAAGCTTCGAGGAACGAGGCGGCGGCTTAAACGGGCGTTTATTCGGCGCGATAGAATAAGCCGCGCGCAAATTACGAGCCCCGTAATATATCTTAATCTACCGGCGACGAGATCGCACGCAGTCTGTAATCATTCGCGCCGGCGATAAGAACGCGGGCGTAAACGTCGCAATGTGTTTCCCGCCGGATTCGAGCTGAAGGCAAATAAATAACAGTAAATCACGCTCGTGTCACGCCGTGTTTTCTATGTATCTCTCGTCCATTTGACAAATTGTTTCAAGCTCTTCTTTCACCACTGGTTCTCGTCTCTCTCCTCTTTTCATCTTCTCTACTTTTCTCTGTATTTCTTATTTTCGATCTAACTTTTCCTAAACGCGACGGAAACGTAACGTTCGCTATGCGAGAGACGTCATGGCGGTATCGAACAATTTCGGATATAATTGTTCAAAATCGGAGAATCTCGGCCGGACAGGAAATCACACGACAAGCCGAACAATCACGGATTCGTTCGTCTCGCCTTTCGAACTTAGGCCGCGTGTCGCGCGCCTCTTTCGTCGCGTAGCGCAACGAACGTGAACGGCGGCGGCGTGGAAATGAGCGAAATTAAAGAAAACAAGACGCATAAGACGCGACGAGCACATGACTGCTCGGATTGATAGCGGTAAACTCGTGACGGCGGGCCCGATAAAGCACCGAGAACGATTTAATCGGCCACTACTGGCCACAAACGTGTTCAGTTCTTCGCCGTCATGTCCGGGACGAGGAATTACGAGACGTTCGAGAACAGCGAGCCTGCCGCGCCGCTCTCTGCGAAGTGAGTATATTCGGCTGACAAAAGTAGTGTTCAAAATGTAGTTACTGGCGCACCTCTGATTGAGACGGTTGAAATATTACTAAGAATCCATATATATATATTTATTTAGAGAATTGCTTAAAATAACTTTAAAATCTCATCAAAAGCCGTAAGAAAAAAACCGTTTTAAAAACCTCAAAAATGGCNCAAAAACGTCGAAAAAACCCCAATTCCCCCCCCCCCCCTCCTCCTCCCTCTCACCCAATAGAATCTTGTTCACCCAAAACCAGCCCAATTTTTGACTCAAAAATCGGGAGATTCAAGAGTCATAAAATTCACCCAAAAACATTAAAATTAAAAATTTGAATTAAATAATTAAAATTTGAATATGTAGAGAAATCCTCCTCGTGGAGGATTATTCATTTAATTTCGTAATTTTTTCTTCTCAATCATTTTTAAGAAGATGCATTCATGAAAACGCCATCACAGATGGCGCATGCTATGTGTTGGTTGTGGTGGCGTTACACGACGCTACACATATACACGCACACGACCGAAGGTTAGCGGGCGCTAAGGTGAAGTAAGAAAAGAGAGACTTCCCGAGTCACGCCGAAACCGCCGAAATGTATCCGTAAAACCAAACCGCCAAATGGTACCGCAGAATATTATGGATTGCTGGCAAGGCCAACAGGGTTTTTTAATTATTCGATTAACGTTTAACAGACTTAAAAATAGCGTCACATTATACGATTTCATACAAAAAATAGACGAAATTTATACGATACAGATTTATATAAACAAATTGGATTGATTGATGAGGACGGTATAGAAGAAGTGTAAAATGTATGGCGATTAACAAGTTCAGCTGTGATCACGGCTCTAATTATTGCATATAAAATGTTATTTTTTGCATTAGCTTGCTTTCATAATAATGATGCGTTGTCTTAGCTAGTACAGACAAGTAGTTTTTTTTTCTTATTTTCACATCGTGGAGCTTCACTTTGATCGGAGTGCGCCAGAAACGAGATGACATTTTGAGAGATTCCTAGAGTGTTTAAGAAAATGATTAATTTTGCAATTTTTTATATGATTTTTCGCAGCATATTTTTAACGTTCCAACTGGAGGTGCGTCAGTAACTATTTTGAATACTATCGTTAAACGCCGCTTTTTATCTATCCTCAATTCCTCATTGTCGTCATCGTTGTCATCGTCATTCGTGATAACTACGACCTAAAATGGAAAATGACATTGCCGCATACTTTCGCGATTTTCCCGCTTGATTCGGATAAGATAGAGCGTCTATGTTTCCGATAAGTGTCTGTCGGTCAACATTATTCAGCACCTCGTAGAAAGTGACTTCGACGACTCACTGCCACTTTTAATCTCACATTCGTACTTAAAAGTAGTATTGTCAATTTAGATTACCCGGGTACTCGAGTTCTTCGGGATTAGCTTCCTTTCGGCAAAGCTTTAGTTTTATTTTTCACGGCGAACAGCATCGGCCGGCTTCGTTCTCGAGCGAGGAATCTCGATATTTCGGACTCGATAGCTCGCCATTATGCGTGTGAATCATGTTGAGAAAAGCCGCGGCATCTAATCGTGGCGAACGTCATTACGGACGCGATTACGCTGTTTGCCGAAGTTCTCATTAAGCATCGTAACCGTTCGCTCGATTTATCTCGCCGGGTCCGCCTATTGCTTTTACCTATTACTGCTTACGACGTGACGTCGAAAACTCGTTGTTCTTTATCATTTAATGTTAATGGTCGTCGAACGCATTAACAAACATCGACTCGTTAACGCGATCGGGAAACGCATTCAGGGATCAAATCGGTGATTCGATCGATCGATCGCGTGACTTTCATCTCCTGCTTTCGACGGTAATGCAGATTTTAATTTCGTGTCAATTTATATTCAACTCATATGTATCATGTTTTTTTATGAAGAAAAATTGAAGGAAAATTGTTTTTTATGATGGAAAATTGAATTCTCGTTCTCTACCACTCCCCTCCCCCCCCTCACCCTCTCTCTCCTTCTCTCTTTTTTTATTTGCTTCTTTTGCTCGCTCGCTCGTTCGCTCTAATAAATAATACAGTAGCTGGAATGACGCGACAGAATGTTGCTGAATAGATATTAGAGGTCAGCCCGGCATACCGCGAGATCGCTCAGCATTCTAATTATCACTCGCTCAACGTTATCGCGCGTTGCTCGCAAGTTCCCATATTAACGTCATCCCGCTTTGCGGCGCGCGGGTGCGTTCTTGCGGAAACCGCCGTAGTGTGCGGTGCGTGCGTGTGCGTATTTCTCACACGTCCGTGAATTTTTTACGGGAGCGAGTCCGCGTCTCGACGCGTTTGCGCAGCTTTTTATTTTTCGATTCCTATTTTTTCTCTCTCTCTCTCTCTCTCTCTCTCTCTCTGCGACGAATTCCTCCGTCCGTGCGATTCACCGGTGGCGAATGCTGTTCGACGGCGGCATAACGAATTCCTCGTTTCTCGTTTTCACGTAAGCACGCGCGATCGGCGAAAAGAGAGTCTCGCGCAAGATACTTTTCTTCGCGCGCCCGTAACCTCTGCTCTTTCGGATGAACGGCCTCGGCTGGCCTCGCCGCTAAAGCTCCTATTTATGATGCCATTAAGGGACATTTGCCTCGTCGTTTTGTATAAACGTACGTAGAAGCGTCCGAAAGCTTTTCACACGTCCCACGAACAGCAAACGTGACAGTTTCGCCGCGCGACAGATATGGCGCAATTTTTCTCCGATAACGAGACGATCAGACACGGTCCGTGACCGAAGCCGCCTTATCGATGTTGAAAGCAGATTATACTTGAAAAGAGTAGATTATATTATATACTTCGGCGATCTTAGGACGATCTTAGAACCTTATTTAGAAATACTAGACTTAACTTATTTAGAAATACTAGAAATACTGGAAACACCGCGTTTCACAATCTCTGTGACTCCTCGGCCTCATTAATACTTAGTTGCTCGATTAGACGCGCGAGTTATCGCGCGTGTCACGTCACATGGCAATCGTGATTTTTAAGAATCTATAACTGTTCCGTCGAAAGAGCTTTTTTCCAAGCGAGACGCTATCGTTAGATAGAAGAGAGTGCGCATTTGTACACGCCTTGATACTCAGACTGCTACGGTGACTTCCATGAATCGTTCGAAAATTCAGTTGAAACTCGAGTGACGGTAAATACTCATTTTTTTTATATGTATACACATGTCACCTTGATTTATCAGCTCTGAATTGGCGCGACTAGTCACTCTTTACGAATTCTCGATGAGATGCAGCGGAAATGTGACGCCGGTCACCGCCATGGCGGTCGACGCATTAATTGTCCACATTTCGTTCATTCGTTATCTTAATATATAAAATAAAACAGATGTCTGGCTGTCTGTTTTCTATACGTCTCTATACTGAAAGAAGGATCTGGTAATGTATATAACAAAAATGTGGTAACTGTGACTAAATAATCCTCAAACATTTGATAACAGATGTTAAATATTTGGTAGCTATTATTGTTTTATCTAATTGATTCAACTCTGAATAAAAGTCACGTTCATATCGCGGGCCAATTAAATGCTTGATAATTAATGTCAAATTTCGCAACAGTTACCAAATATTTTGTCGAAATCTCGAGCTAAAAGCATCTGGTAGATATTGCTGGTCTTTTTTTCAGCGTACACATTTCCGACCGACTGAAATTTTCCAATAATTATTCTCTATTTTCCGTAATTACCCCGCCGAAAATGCAGGCTGTCGCAAAACCTGGACATTCTATCCCCACCTCCTCCAATTCTGGTAATTAGCAACCCAATCTATAACTTACATATAACGCACATATCGTTACAAATTAATTTCAATATGTCACTGTTCGATATTCACATTTCCATGAGTACCGGCAACGCCGGGATGGTTTAGGCTGATTTGTAATATTATCTATTTTTACCGTTGCTTTCTCTCAAAACACCTTCTCCCACATTTACAAATAAGTTTTCACTTTTGCCGTGTACTTTCCTTTCCCTCTCTCTTTCTCTCCTCGTCCCGATCCCGGCGAGAACTCGTTATCCGTCTCGCCCGCGGAACTTTATGTGCGGGCCGCTAAATTCAGACTGTGTTCAAATAATGTATCGAACGATGTATCGAACGCGAACAGCGCTGTTCCATTTCGCCGGCCAATATCCTTCTGGAGAGACGGAAAGCTAACCTTCTTCCGCGGCGGGACGGAATTCGCGCGCGGTCTGCGCCTCTCCTCCTCCCGCGACCTTCTTCGCGCGCGCGCTCTGCGCCTGCGCGCCGCGGCACGTGTATAAAATATCGGCGGCCCGTAATCGCTAGTACACTCGCTCCGCGCGCATCGTCACGTACGCGGCGAGTGCTCGTGCCAATCGTTTGACTTTGCTCCCGAGACTGCACGCAGCAAACACACCGAGAGTCCGTCCGTCCTCTCCTCCGCGGCGGTGTTTACCACGGAGACGCGCGATAAAGAAAAGAAAAGGGGACCTAAGAGAGAGACAGAGAGAGTTTTTATATCGGACAAATTGCTGCTGGCGAGAAGAGCGGGGAAAACGGCGGGGTTCACGCAGATGAATCGTCCGTGGAGAAAGACGCCGCTCGTAGGCTTTTACGCGATCGGCCGCACGATCGGATTCCAGGACCGTCTCTGAGAATAAAGGATCTCGGGGATCCTCGCGTCCTCGGAGGAAAAATCGCGCCGAAAGAGAGGGCTAAAAAAGGGGCCGAGAGGCGCTGGCGCGTACAGGCGAGACGATGAGCCCCGTGGTGATATAACATTGTGATCAGCGGACTGTGATATATACATATATACATACATACATACATATATATATATATATATATATATTTGTACATACGCATACGTATACCTCCCCTTAACCTCACCTGCCTCGCCGAAGAGCCTCTTCCGCGGAGAGACCGACTACTTGAGCAACTTGCATCATGGCAGAGTGAGTAGACACATGTGTTATCATCAATTTCCACCGTCTTCGTCCTCCGCTCTGTTTACCCGCGTCGCTCCCTCCCGCCTTCGTTATCGTCCCGGCGTGACGGATTTCTTCTCCGAACGTGGATTGTTTTCCTCTCTCCACCTTCGCCCATGTTTTCCTTCCGAGGCTCTCGTCAAGTGTCTCCCTTGTGAACGAGTTTCTTTCGTTCGCTCGCACTTTTCTCTCTCTCTCTCTTTCCAACGTCCGATTGTGCTCTCGTCCGATTCATCATCCTTGCTTTTTTTTTTTCTTAATGCGAGAGAGATATTCAGCTGGCGGGAGTAGATTTCTCGTCTTCTTCCTCTCGAGCGCGTCGCGCGATACCGCGGCATAATCGCCCCGAGCCGGCGATAGCACGTGGCGCGTCTCGCGCGTGGAAACCTTGTTCCGGGGGAAATCGTCGACTCGTGAACACGCAAAAACGCCCGCTTGTGCCACGGGTATCAGCCGCGCTTTTTATTATTTTGAATTGTTAATGGCAATTCATCGGATCACGTGAGTAGCTCACCTTCGCGCGAAGTGAGAACGCGTGCGGGGCAAAGTTGAGAGCTGCGCGCGACGCCGCGGATGCACGTGTATAATACCATCAGCGCGATCAACAAGTGCTTCTAATTTCGATCACAGTTCGCTGCAACTTCGGTTCGTAGGCAGCAGAAACGGATCTCGCCTTTGCCGAGAGCAAAACGTCCTTCCTCACGTCCNCCCCCCCCCCTCTCTCTCTTTCTTTCTTTCTCCCGTCAGTGAGTGATTGAGATATGCAGAAAGCGAGAATGAATTCGTACGAGTTCCCGTTCGCCGTGACTTTTCCGAGCTGTCGACCTGCGAGCGTGAGAGATTTCCTAAGCGATAATGTCACACACAGCTCCGAATGCTCTTGAATGCCCACGAAGACCCACGTGGTTCGCCTCCGTCGTGCGTTGCGCTCGATTGCGAACGAAGTTTCGCAATCGTTTCGCGCCGCGAATCACAATGTAGAAATAGATTATGGCGCACGTGGGCTACGATCGATTGTAGGGGGAAAAGAAAAGAAGTAACACGTTGTTGCCATCCCTCCGTCGCCGTCCTCGAGCGAGGTTTACGACGCGCCGGCGAGGCGATATGATTTAACAGCGCGACTTTAGCCGCGGAAACTCGTGCGCAAAGTGACTCCTGACACTTGACAAATTTGAGAGAAAGAGAAAGGGGGAAAAAAAGAAGAGTGAAGTAAAACACGATGGACGACGGATGATCACGCGTCGGACGTTCGTACATTGTGCGAGTGATGTAATTAGTCTATTAATACCGTACTGGTTAATACCATCACTAATGAATGACTTATAATGATTAGCTCGTGGCGGCGCACCGTCGATATTGCAATTATGGTACCGTCCTCGGCGCATACACGCACGCACACACCCATGTCGCCGGGTTGTCATCGGCACATGTTAATCGGCATTTAATGACGCGAAGCTAACTGATCTTTTATCATTGACCGAAGGAGTCGCTGTGTCGCGTGCGCGAGTTTCGCAACCGGCGCGATTAATTCGGACGCTTACTTAATTGCGGAAAAATCTGCGTATCCCTATGAAACCTGAGGGTTCTTCATTCTCTGGTTTAATTTAAACTAATGATAATGAATCGGAAATACAGAAATCGTAACTTGTAACTTGTAGTTTAAACTAAAACTGATAACAATGCAAAAATGGTTTCTTTCTATTCACAGTTCAATCATTTAAAAACCGGATGATTTTGTAACGGCAACTTTTAAGGTTTAATGATTCAACATGAATAGAAAGAAATAATTGTTGCATTATCGTCAGATTATAAGCTTGAGCCGCGAGATGAAAAGGAAATGAAAAGTCAGGCGCGTGTATGCGTGAAACCTAATGTCATTTTACTTATTTTCGTCCGATTATTAATCGGCTTGAAAACATTGGACGGTCTTTCAATATATTCATTCTCTTATTTCTCTTTTTCGATGAAGAAACCGATGAATTGCACAATTGCAAGATGAAATTTTTTTAAATGTGAAGAGAGAAGATCGCGATAACTCCAGGGTCACGCACGTACGCTCGAGATCGAACTTCGCTGGTCTTGCGAGAAAAACAGCTTATTAATCGACGATGAAATCGAGATGTGGGATGGGGAGAAAACGCGACTTGTCAACGACGACGACGACAATGACGGCAAAACGCCCTGTTCAGCGACGCTCTTCTATTCACCGTCACACATTCGAGCGACAGTATTGCGAGTTTTCGTGAGAAACGGCACTTGTCCTTCCCTTTCATGACCGTAAATTAGTAATGATACGATATTAGGCGATACACGCGAACACGTGTGACTCGCCGGCACACAGTGCGCGTACGGGAACGGAGAAATTCATCGTTATCGCGGACTTCGTACTCGGTAATCGCGCGTTCGAAGGAAGAAGCCCCTCGAGATCATCCGGAGTATCATTCGTGGAAATAGTGAGGGCAATTTCGAATGCTCGGACATTTAGAATATTGCTCGGATATATGGGTGTCTCTCGAAATACCCTGCGTATCCCGTTATATATATTTAGTCACACAAAAGAAAATCAAGATATTCTCATACATAAGCAAGAATATTGTAATATTCTTGGAGAATTTTTAGTCTTGAATTCTCGAATTCAAATGTTTGTGTCAATATACAAGCTCATTCAAAACAAGACTAAAAGTCTTCTAAGAAGATAATGATACTCTTGATATTTCGGAATATCTACTCTTGATTTAAGATATTTTTTTCCGGTGGTCTTATAATTCTCTCTTTTTATTCATTCTTCGAGTGATCGAGGCATAAAAGTACTAAGAAAAAACCAAAATAAAATACAAGGATAAATATTAGTTTTAAATCAAGAATAGGTGTATTCTCACGTATATAAGCAAGAATATTGTAATCTTCTTAGAAGATGTTTAGTCTTGATTTGATTGAATTTATATCGATGCGAGTATTAATTGAACTTAATTCAAGGTTAAAAATCTTCGAAGAATATTATAATATTCTCGCGTATACACGAGAATATCTATCCTGATTTGAAGCCAATTTTTTTTCTATATAACAAGTAGATACCTCACAAAATATTTAGTTTTCATCACACATATATATATATACACACACACACACATACATACACAGAGAGAGAGAGAGAGAGAGAGAGAGAACACGTAAAAATAAAAGACGAAATATCTGGCAAGGTATCCACTTTTCGTCGACCTTGTCTTAATATTTTTCCACGCGGACTGTGACGAGCAGATATTTGCGCAAGAAAGAAAAGCACAAAATTCCGTGAAAAAATTGTTTTCATCCCGGATTGTACCGGAAGCGCTAGAAGAACGCTCGACGAGCAGAGGCGGCGAGAGGAAGAGGGAACGCGAGCTTTCGACGGCTTTTTCCGAACATGCCGGATCTCACCAGCTCCTTCATATTTCTCGTTCCGAAAATATCGCCGATGATGCAATACGCGTGTATCGCGCGTAAAGCAACATTGAACTTGTGCAACCTCGACGTGTTGTCCGCGCGCCACGACGAACAAAGGAGCGCGAACAACGGGGCCTTGTCTATGGCAGTTTTCTGCACATGCGGAGCACGAATCGGCTGCCAGCCGATTACTCACGCTCTCTCGCGGGAAATCACCGCGTGCACCTCGCGATCACGCGCGTTAACGAGTGCCTCCTCGACGTCGACTGATCCAAGGGCTCGTAAAGCAACCGTGCGACATGCAGTTGCAACGCATTACAATGTTAATATTATTGCTGCTGTTGCGAGAAAGACAGAAAGAAGAAGAGAGATGGAGAAAGAGAGAGAGAGAAAAGGACGATTTACACTCGTCGCTGTCGTCTTCGCGTCTTTGTATTTGCCTCCGTCGAAGCAGCGTGATGTAATTAGTCTATTAATACCAGAGACACGTTCGCTCGCTCGTTCGTTCGCTCGTTCATTCGTTCGTTCATTCGTTCTTTCGATCCGATACCCATCCACGAGAAATGCAACGTGCACTTTTATTATACTCGAACGCTCCGCGCACGCACGCGCGGACATAAAAATACCCCGCGATTTCGCCGCGACTCCGTGCCAGAATTCGCGAATTCGCTTGGCACGACCCTGCGAATTATGCTAACTTCCAAGAGCGGGTCGGAGACGGCCGGCTCGGCACGATCAGCTGATCGGACCTCCTTCGGATCGAGACAGCTCGATATTTCGTATTGTTCTCCCAAATCTGGGAAAATAGCAAAGGGTCTTCTTTTTATTTTCTCGTTCAAAAAACGAGGATAGAACGTCGCAAATGGATACGCGCGCGCTGCTCCGACATTCGCCCCGATAGCGACGAGTCGTTGATATTTGCGCGATAAAAAGTAATCGCTAAACGGTGTTTCCTCGATTCGAAGCCGAGCGACTGGCAAGTCGATTCTCGCATAGCAAGCAACGGCAACAGCTGTCCTAAATATTCTATACATATTGCGCGATAAAAGGCGTGTTTTCACGGTTTCTTTTCCACGTGAATCGCCGGATAATCCCTCCATAAATCTTCGGCGTTGTTCTCTTCTGCTGGTCGACCGAGCGGCAATCACGCTCGGTAGAAAAAGAGAGACGGAAAAATAGAGAGGGAAACGAAATAAAAACGAGTCACTGACTCTCGCTCGGCGAAAAAATGTTTCCCCCTGTCGTTTCGCTAACGAATTCTCAACCGAACGGAAAAATGATCAGTATTAATTCAGGATCCATATTTTCGTCTACAAGGTGTCCCGGATCAACGTGGACAAATTTCTTTCAAAAATATTTCTCAAGTAACACGCAAATTTTAAAGTTATTAATTAAAGAAGCCTCTATACATGGCCATTCTTAATAATTAATAATTCGAAGTTTTGTGTGTCCTTTGCAAAATGATACAGGACTATTTCGTTCGTCTCAATCTGTTCTACGTCCTCACAAAGTTTGTCCATGTTGATCTGGGACACTCTATATGAACAAAAACATGTGAAAATAAAATTTGCTTGCATGAGGAAATTCTATATAGTTCCGCTAAAAATATATTCTTATTACTCGAAAATAATGTTCATGAATTGAGGGGAAGAAATATTGCATGGAATGAACGATATCTTCAAACTGATCCAATTCTTAGTTTGAAAATATTGTTTTTTTCAATTCAATATTTCTTTCTCTCAATTCGTGAAAATTATTCTCACAAGAATATATTTTTAGTAAAAATGCATATACGATTTCTCCATGCGTAAGTGTCCAAATTTTATCTTCGCGTAAGATCACATGCTCTTGCTTATGTTATGAGAATATGAATCTTGATTTTGAAGTATCAAAATTCAAGATCATTCAATTCAAATTAGTAAATTTTTCTCCGTACACTCGCGCGGGGGCGAAGGTGAACTGTCCCATTTGGTCGCTTTGTTCTCGCGCGTTTTCGGAGGCGAGCCAGCGAAGTCGCGAGTCGGGAAATTCTGCGGAAAATTCCGACACGGTGGGGGGGACGGTGGCCGCGATGGGAAACTCCTTGCGAAATCTCTCGTTCTAATTCGGTACCCACCGCGCCGAACTAGGCGGGTAAACCGTAAAGCGACGTTTTCGCGTGTTCCGCTCGCGTCAGTCTCGCGGCAGTCTCGCCGCGACCGCCGCGTCCAAAGTCAAGGTGCACACACGCAGAGAGAGAGAGAGAGAGAGAAAGAGAGAAAATGCGTACAACGTGTACACCCACGTTTGAACATCTCGTGAACGCTTTGTATGTCACGGACGGCGACGCTGTCTGTTGACAAACGTCACTTTGGCAACTCGAACAACGGGAAACGTTGATGGACGCCGCTTCATAAATTAACGTAAACGCTCCGCGCGCGAAACTCTCGGGCTATGTGTGTCGCTGTATTCCCACGCATTCGGGAAGACATATTTCGACAAGTACGCAAATATTCGCAACCCTATGCATCTCTAACGTCGAGTCTGGTTTGATACTTCGTTTCAATCGATCTTATCAATTATCTTGGAGGTAGTTAGCCTGTAGCGTATCGGATATTCAGCGGCGATATTAAGGAGCTCCTTCATAAGTTTATTATTTACTGAAGGAAAAGGAACTTTCCTAGAACGTTATTTAATTATATAAGTAATAAATATTAATCTTTTGAACGTTTTCTAATTTCACAGACGTATAGATAGATAAATAGTATTTCTACCAATAGCAGTTATGCGCGATACTTCTCGGAATTTCGCCTGAGATCTCGCGAATCGGTCGGACAAGGAACGCAAAGCCGAAGGTAACTCGGAGATGAAAAATTTAGTCTCCGTGGAGTTCCGATAAAGTTCATTTGCATCCGATTACACTTAATATTCCACGGACGGTCGAATTCGCTTGAACCGGAGGACACCGTTCTCTTGTCCGAAGCGACTTTCGTTGCGCAAATTCCGCTCTCGTCCGATCGGATTCGATCCCGAGCGGGATTCCCGAGGACTCCGCGAGGACAATTTATTTTTTTACTTTCATTCGCGACCGCCTAATACAGATAACATGAATTCACACCGAGTCGCCGCTTCGCTGAGAGTCTTCGTAACGAGGATAATCTCGCCGGCGCAGGTGCATCGCGAGAGTAAAAGCGGCCGACCGAGGGAAAAGTCATCGCGGCTCGAGGTTGCGCAACGCGGTTCGCCGACTTTAGAACATTTTCCGTCAATCTCGTAATAGCAGCACGGATGCATCGCGCGGAATCCGCACCTGCTAATTCCGCGTGGAACGAGGCCCGTTCCTCGAGGAAACGACTTCCCCCCCCTCCGGATAAATAACAGGTTGCGCACGTGTATCGCCGATTATCGCCTTCACTCTCGATAAGAAAATAATCGAAAGCGAACGGGACGAGAGAAAGAGAGAGGTATATTCGCGCGTATTATCGCGAATTTACATAAAGCCTTCCCGCACGCTTTCGTCGTATCAATCCGCGCGATCGCTCGCGCCCGAGTCGTTCTCCTTTTCTTCCCTCCCCTCCCCCCTCTCTTTCCCTCTCGCTCTCATTTTTCCTCACTATTTCTACGTCGATGTCCCGCGCTCGGGGAAAGAATTGGTCGTTGAAAAAGTTGTTTGTAGAGCAGCTGAAACGCGTCTTCGAAGCGAGGACAACTAATGTCGTTTCCTACTGTACTTAAATTGATCATCTGCGCCGAGAAAAAGGTTTTAGGAAATTTTATTCCATCCAAGCAAATATCATCATCGGCACGCTACAAAGAAGCTAACGTTTCGATTAACAAACACGATTGTTAGACTTTTCAACGGATCTGTATCTTTATCTTAAGTGAACAATTCGCTTGAAACGAATTCTCTCATAAAGAAATTACTTGTTTCATTTTACATACATCGGAACCAAATGATATTTTATCTGGTTAAAAGATGTTATCTCAAGTAACAGTGTTATTGCGAGCACAGTTATGTATATATAACCAACCTTAGCTATATACGCGCTAATAATTTCGGCTGATGAAGTTAACACAGCGAATCTCATTAATGCTGTCTCATTCCGTATCCGAGTAGCAATGTGGTGGCCGAGTGGACGCTTTAATGACGTCTCATTGGCGTTAGAGATGTCATTAAGACATCATTAAGACGCTACTTGACGTCACCTTGCTATTTAGTTTATAGGCGTAGTGATATTGAACATTTCTAAACGGAAGCATTTACTTGTGCATTACGACCGTTGATAATTCGATGAGTCGGTTGCAACGGTTTTCTCCAAAGCCCGGCAATCATGATGCATGAATATTCAAAGTAATGCGCCTAATTAGAAATGTTTAATGTTACTATGCTTAAGAAATGGGACGATACAACTTTCGGCAACGATCAGCAAAATTCGAACCAGCCAGTGGGATTTAGCGGTCGGAGCTCCCGTTATCGGGAGTTTTACCGATTAATTGTTAATATGTTAACGCATATCGCGTTTTATTTCTGTGCTCTCACGCAACCTTATCTCTCTGTCAGCTGATTGAAGGGGGAATTTCTTCTTTCCGTTAATGAACGATCGCCAAATTGCCGAATTGTTGAAATTACTCCTCGTTAACGACGCTTTGCGACGATCTCGTTGACCTTGCAGCCCGCAGTGAACTAAGCCTAATTATCGCTCCTCTCCTTCGCGAAAGTCTCATTGCGCGATTCTCGCGAGTCGGGCGCTATCCTTGTTCCGGAAACAGTAGGATTATTGTTTTCGCTGTTCACATTGTACCGCGAAATATATCGCGCCCGGTATCTCTGCGATATCACGATAAACACGCGACTTCGCCGAGAAACGAGGCGTTTCGTTCGTTATCGACGATAATTCAACGCCCGTCTTCCTCAGAATTTGAATCTCGTAAGTGCTCAGTCACGAGGAAGTAAATGTTGTGTCTGACGTTGCTATACTAGCTAACAACTCACTTCTCCTAGTAGTCAGATAATGGCTAGATAAGTAAATTAGTTGATAGTTAAACAAAAAAGCTACAATTGGGAGGTGGAAAATCAGAACTAGTTGCTAGAAGGTAACATAACGCTCTTTTGCTCTTGCTCTTTTTTATTTAATTGTTAATGGATTAACGTACACTCAATTTTGATTTGGCCTCATTTTTTAATGCCGGTGATGGGTATGTAAGTAGCTAGATTATACACGGTAAAAATTTTGTGTTACAAATTGTCCACTGAAATTTTTCGCATCAACATGGAGAGTATGTTAAAAAGTGCTGCTAAATATATTTTTTGAAATTAACATATTCATTTAAGTAATTTAAATATTTAAATTATATATTAAAAAATTTAAATTAAATATTTAAATTACTTAAATGAATATTTAAATTAACACATTGTTAACACATTATTTCTTAACATACTCATATTTTGTTAAAGTAGCACAAAAATTTCAGTGGATGTTTTTAGTACAAAACTTTTTTTACTGTGTATATCTTAGAATAGATAGCACCATCTACTTTATCACAGTTGACATGTAACGGTTAGGCGATATCTAGAGATCATCAAATTCTGATCATCGATTCAACATTTTAGTGAATAATCAGCCAGTAGAAAGTAATAACGAGCCAAAAAATTTAATTTAGCGTTGTGCTAGCTAATTACTAACTTTCCTCAGTGAGGAATGACTGATCGAAATAATATCAAATCAGTGTCGATGCGATCAGATCTCATCGATACGCGATCAATCGCTGCAATGCATCGATAATTTTTTCGATGATTTTTCGATTTACGACGGCATGCGGTTATATTTTTTTTTATATTATCAATGTAAAATATAATCAGTTTTAATACATAGTTTGTATAATTGTTTTTTTATAATCTGTCAATTCGATATCGGTTTGATATCGATTGAAATCGATTCAAATTCAACTTAACATGCAGTTCCTTTGTAATTCAAATTTTATATACTTCTATATGATTTTGTGATACCTGATTGTATATGAAAAATGTTTTACCGGAAAATTTCGAATATTATTATAACACCAGACAATCGAATCGCTGACGGAAAATCGATTCCAGCTTAGCGTCGCAGTTTCAACATCAATCGAGATCTGTTTGATCATTCATTTTCTTCACTGGGTTTTGATCCAGGCCGATTAGACACATTTCTTCACGGGTTCTTGCATTTTCGCGCTCGTCCGTCACGCCTCGGTGTTCCCGCAAGTTATCCGCTCGTTAATTTCGATGAATCGCTCCCTTTTTGACGAGGCACTTTTCGTCGTACGCGATAGGACGATAGGCGAGTGAGTGCCGGCGATTCGACGAACTGTCAAAAATTCAGGTCGCCTTTAATTTTAGTAGTCGACAAGTCAGGGCTAGATTCGCAGCGACACGATAACTACGTCGAGGTGATTCCTTTGCCGACGAACAATCGATCACTTCTTCCTCCTCCTCTTTTGCCCCCTCTTCTATTTTTACCTCGTTAACGCGGAAAATTTTCCGAACGGACGTATTATATTTCATAGCTCGCGACATTCGCCGCATTATCTGCGCGAGGAACAAAAATAATTGTTATCTTTCTACCGGCCCGGTAAACAATAACGACAAGTAGATGTTTATATCGCTTGTGTATACGCTGTTCTTCTGTCTCTCTCTCTCTCTCTCTCTCTCTCTCTCTCTCTTTTCCTCAAAAGAGGCAGACAGAGCTTATTTCGAAATTCTCGGCCGGTGCTTGAATAATGAAAAATTTCGTATTATCTACCTGGCTCTTATCGGCTTGCAAATATATTTTTACGGAAACGTGCGATCGCGGGCGGTCGCGCGCGCAACGTATCATCATTATCGTCGTCACGATGACGTGCAACAATCGCCAATAAATAAAGCACCGTCGTTGAGTATCGAAGCGTCTCTAATTAACGTCGTTCGTGGTGAATGTACTTTCGCGTTCGGCGTTTCGTGTCGTTACGTGCGCGCGCGATAACGCCTATCGCGAATGCAAAAAACGTTTGTACAATTCTGACTTTTCTCTTTTTTCTCTCTCTCTCTCTCTCTCTCTCTCTGTCTCTTTCTTACGCGCTCCCATTCGCGTTGAGAATCAGCGATTCGCTCTTTTTTTTTTCACGTCCCTTTTTTCTACGATCCTCTCTTCTCCGTAGGAAGAATTGCGGCGCGCAAGACCCGGAGAAGACGTCGCTGGTGGACTCTGCGTTACTTCCAAAATTCCAGCCGTCCACGCTGCCGAATAATGACGAGAAAATTGCGAACGGCAGCGGCGCGCACGATGACCCGGAGGACGCACGGCCGCTCCGGGGTAGCGCCGTCAGGCAAGTCCTGGCCTCCCTGGTCGCCCAGCTTGGCACCATCAACACCGGCATGACCTTCGGCTTCTCCGCCATCGCCTTACCGCAACTTCAAGAGCCGAACAGCACCATTCCCATCACGGAGGGCTCCACGGAGGAATCATGGATCGGTATGTAGAGGGGGAGAGAGAGAGAGAGAGAGAGAGAGAGAATAGCATAGTTATCTTTTATCTCTCGCAAGGAAGTAACATTAACATTGGACCTTCGTTAGTCGCAATATTTTTCACTCACGTGTGCATGGTCGCAATGTATATCTCACAGATACCATTAATTTTCCTGTTATTTTTCTCCGCCTGTTGAAACAATTTCTCTTTCATTAGCACTTGACTAATAGAGCAGACACTAAAAGTACACAAAAAACAGTGGGCGACAAAGAGAACAAAGAAGAAACATTGAACGAGAACGAGTTCGATCCCGAAGCAACGTGTAGCAACGGCGATACGCCTGAAGGTTGATATTAATGTTAAAATATTAATGTTAACATTAATATTAACATCAATGTTAATATTACTTCCTTGAAAGATAATTATTCTAAACATTCGAGATCTCCTCTTGCAATATTAATATCGTAATCTCATGTAATATATTAATATATTATATCAATGATATATTATGTAACATTAACCCCTTGACATACAATGACGAGTCTGACACGTCAAGCGCTTTTTTCGGCGGACGCCGTGCAGTTTACAATTAGATTACATAGTTGCATAATACATAAAATGTACTCTTTCTCAGCTTTCACGTAACTGTTCAGTTGAGCGAAATTAAATAGTATTTTTTGGTCGCATTAAGTTCCATTTAATTTGTATGTCAAGGGGTTAATATTATAAAGATCCCAGAAATTGATATTTAATAACATTCGTTAGATTAAGAGGAATAATATCGAGAAGCTTCCTTGATCAAATGTTAATATTCATGTTTTAATATTTTAATATTATTTCCTCGAGGTAAAAGATAGCTGTACCGTTCCACATTTAGAACTCTCTTTTGCAATATTAACATTAATATCATAACAATGCTTAACATATATATTGATATTGTGTTGATAATATATTGATATTACGAGGGATCCTGACAACACTTGTTAGCTAAAAGGAAAAATAGCAAAGAGCTCCTTCGACATGAATATTATCGACATTTCTATCTCTTCATTCAATACGACGATAGAAATCAAAAGTAAAAGAAGAAAGTGATGATAATAACGGCAACGTTCATCCCTCTTCTTGCAGCTAGCATGTCCTCCATCGGCACGCCGATCGGCTGCCTCATGTCGGGCTACATGATGGACATGTTCGGCAGGAAGCGGTCGCTCATCATCACCGAGATCCCAGCCCTCCTCGGCTGGCTGTTAATCGCGTTCGCCAGCGACATACGCATGATATACGCCGGCCGCTTCTTCGTCGGCCTCGGCTCGGGCATGGTGGGCGCGCCGGCACGCGTCTACACCAGCGAGGTGACGCAGCCTCATCTGCGTGGAATGCTGACCGCGTTCTCGAGCGTGGGCGTCAGCACGGGGGTGCTGATCGAGTACGCGTTGGGCAGCGTCCTCACGTGGAACATCTGCGCGGCGATCAGCGGCGTCCTACCTCTCACCGCCCTGCTGCTGATGTTCCTCTTCCCCGAGACACCGTCTTACCTCATATCGCGCAGCAAGCCGGACCAGGCGAAGAAGGCGCTGCAAAAGTTCCGCGGCAGTACTTACAACGTGAACCAGGAGATGGAGACGTTGCTGGAGTTCTCGAATAAGAACAACATCAAGCGGCTGACCGGCTTCCGTGAGATCGTGTGCGCCTTGCTGAAGCCGAACGCCCTCAAGCCGTTCGCCCTGTTGTTCCTTTACTTCCTCATCTACCAGTGGTCGGGCACCAATGTCATCACCTTCTACGCGGTCGAGATCTTCAAGGATTCGGGCGCGAGCATGAACAAGTATCTGGCGGCGGTGATCCTCGGTATCGTCCGACTGACTTCGACGATCGTCGCGTGCGTCCTCTGTAGAAAATGCGGCAGACGGCCGCTCACGATGGTGTCGTCCATCGGATGCGGCCTCTCCATGATGGGACTGGGCGGCTACATGTGGCTGAAGAATCACTGGGTCGCGAACGCGATGCCGCTGGTAGCCACGTGGGTCCCGGTCGCTTGTATCTTCTCGTACACGGTGACCTGCACGCTGGGCTTCCTGGTGATACCGTGGGTGATGATCGGCGAGGTCTATCCCGTCCAGGTGCGCGGCATCGCCGGCGGCCTGACCACCATGGCGGCCCACTCGTTCGTCTTCATGGTGGTGAAGACCTACCCGTTCTTGGCGAGCGTGCTCACCCGCCACGGCACGTTCATCCTCTACGGCTGCATCTCGCTGTTCGGCACGGCTTACTTCTACATATGTCTTCCGGAAACCAAAGGCAGAACGTTGCAGGAGATCGAGGATTATTTCTCCGGGAGGGGGGACGCTCTGGTGACCGGCAGGATAAGCAACAAGCCAAAGGTCTTAGAGATTAAGAAGGGCCACATATTACCGTGAACGGTACCAACCCGCTCTCTCGCGAGAGCCGTCGCTTCTCAGGAGAGAACTCGCGGCATTTTCGCCCGTGGCGCGATTTAAAACCCGCGTAGAACGAGGAGGGCAACGCGGCGCTGACGTACGTAGAAGCTGTCTTATATCTACTTTTTACCGCGGGATCACGAAACGGGCAAAGTACTCAGACGTAGACGTCTACTTCGCAACGAATGTACGTATGTAAGATGTAAGGTGCGACGAGGAAGTTACCGAGGGAATACATTTAGGCGCCATAGAGGAGTGTGCACACACACACATACACACTGCTGCGAAAGTGTATATAAATGAATTCACGAAGGGAAAACTGTTATTGTTATGCGTGCTTTTGTTTGCGAAAGCGATCGTACGAGGAAAAAGATCAGTCTCGAGTCGAGAATGGATATTCTAGTCTTTTCAGAAGATTTTTAGCCTCGAGTTTAAGCAACACTTTCATTAATATGAATTCAATGAGATCAAGACTAAAAGTCCCCTGAGAAGATTGTGATATTCGCTTATGTGCGAGAACATCTATTCTTGATTTCAGACTAATTTTCTTTCCGTGCGTGTACACTCGATTTCAACGAGATTTGTACGCTTCTTCCTTCGATGCGGCTCGTGACGCGGGCAATGAGAGCGCACAACTTCTGTAAATTAAATTAAAAACAAGTACTCTCATTGGTCATCTGATCCGAAATTCGTCGAAGGGGGAAGTATTCGAATAATGGTTTTGAAACCAAATGTACGTGGGAGATGATCGACTTTGTACGAGTGAATTTTTAGCCTTGGCATTCTCATGACGTCGATCACGAACGATACGAAGCTCGCGGAGCGTTCCTCGAGCGAAGTGAAGCAAGAAAGCGCGAATTCCCAGCACGAGTTTTCATTCGCGCGGTGACAAGGAAACTTATTCCCTGATGACGTAATCAACGATGTATACACGAAACGAAAGAAAATGGTGCTATTTATTTTATCATAGTATTAAACCGTGACGTCTGTGTGCGTGATGTAACCGTGTAACCACCGCGGTGGAAGAAAGTTCGTATGCCTGTCGGCAAACTGTAAAAACGATTGCATCGTAGGAATTATATTTTAGAGTAATGAAAATGTCTTATCTCAAGCGGGGCCCACGATGAGAATTTAAGGAATTTAAGGAAACTGACCAATTATAATTGATTTTTCTCCTATAACTCGACTGTGGCTGGGTAAATTTCTCGCGCCTTAAATTCTCATTGCAGACCGATGGCTTCACGCGCCGACAGAACGCGGCTAAAATATTTTATCGGAGAACCGAGTCGAGAATCCCCAGATATCTATTTATTGTAAAACGCACAGTATTGTTCTCTCAATTTGTTACACGTTCGATAACTCGAATCGGCACGCTGTGCTTTTAGGAATACCGGTGAAATTTCTCACGTGTTATATGCCTGCAAGATGCCTTGACACACGATTGTTACTTATGATAGACCTTTAACGAATAACTTGCATGAATGGTATATATTTTTTTATAAGAAAGTAATGGGGAAAAGAGAGAGAGAGAGAGAGAGAGAGAGAGAGAGAGAGAGAGAGAGAGAGAGAGAGAAAGTAAATCGTATACTGCTCGTTCAAGCTGGTTTTTATTTTCCTCGAATCACCCAACCTCTTCCCAGATACCGAATCACTTTAATCTCCTTGTGTATGCGTTGCACAGAGAGAAAAGACACGCGCATGCAATTATCACAAGAGTAAAATTTTATTGTGATACTTTGATATTTTTACTGATTACTGTGGTTTATACATAAATCGAGAGCTACAGCTTTAAAATAGGCTTGTTAAGTCTCGCATCTTTTTTGGCCTGTTTCTCGTCCCTTAACTTCTTGATCATCTCCAGAGGCAGGATCTCGCCCCTGAAAGTCCGCGGTATCCTTTCCTTGTTCAAGATATCGAGTCTCCCTTGAACGTACTTTTTCGCGTCAAAGGCCTGGGCCATCTTGATCTTAGCAATCATCTCGTTATTAAACCTCTTTATCTTCTCCACGTTTCGTCTCTGTCTCATCCTCGCCCACACGAACTTCATCTTCTTGCGCAACTTCCTTCGCTTGTGCTTCTTCATTTTTTTGCGTCTGATCACTATCATGCGAACCGCCTGCTTCTCGAAATTACC
This sequence comes from Dinoponera quadriceps, assembly GCF_001313825.1. Classification (NCBI taxonomy): domain Eukaryota; kingdom Metazoa; phylum Arthropoda; class Insecta; order Hymenoptera; family Formicidae; genus Dinoponera; species Dinoponera quadriceps. The sequence continues at coordinate 215,957 of NW_014555113.1, read as the reverse complement.
GCCAATCGTTGGTAGATCTACAGACGTTTGCGGCAGAGGAGAGTCGTATTCCAGCGGCAAGCTTTTGGTGGGTTCTCGCAGCGGAGGGATCCTTGCGACAGGCATTTCGATTATACTTGGTACCGATCGTCTGGTCGGTATGCCAAAATCTATACTGAGGGTTCCAGGTTTGAACTTGATATCATGTACCGGCACCGCGCTGGATGGCACATTGTGCATGAAACGGGAGACATCAAGGTTTATCTGCTGCGTTGAGTAGTACCTCGCAGTGGCAGTAGCAGCGGCAGCACCTGGAATATCGCACGAATGTTTTCAACACGCAAATACTCAGACAACTGACACTTCGTACCAACAATCGTAACGACAATTTCATACGTCTTTATTCATCTTTGTGCGGGAGAGACGTACGTAGTAAGGTTAAATCAGGTTATGATTCAGTCCCATGGTTAATTATGTAAGTGCTAATCGCTAGATAATACTCACCTATTCTGTCGACGGCAAGTTTCCGAAATGCAGCATATAACGTATTGATCGACATCCTGACGATTCATTCGATACACTTGCTGTTAAACAGCGCAGAACAATTCTCAAAAACCCATGTTTTTAAAGAACCACTCGAGTTACCTCGACTTGTACAGCAATCTCAGATGACGACACCGTCGTTACACGCGTTTTTCGTTTTCTTTCATTTAGAAGTAAACAAAGAGAAATTCCTTTTATTTTACTTCATCGTCAATTCGATCTGCTATTCGATTGCGTTGTTGAAGAATAAAATGTTTGTTCGATCCGCTGTTGAATCGCCTGAAAATGAAGGTTCGCCCGACCGGTCGTTGAGTAGTACTACTCGAAAAGATTTCTTGACTTATTATTGAGCTTACAACTCGATCTCCGTTGAAGAGATAGTGGGGACTCGTAGCGGAGGCTTTGCAACTAAAAGTCAACGTCATAGCCAAGACTCGAACCTATTCAGCAGCAGAGCGTTTCAAAAGGTTCGAGCGCTCAGTGCCGTATTTTCAATGGCGCATCAAAGGAACATTTCATAAATTTACTATTCAAACAAAATTTCTTTTCTATACGATAATCTATATAATTCATTAGATACCGAATAGTTATAAAACGATGGAAGATATAACAAAAATAAAGAAAGTAACGACTAAATATGATGCACCGAAGTTGTAGTGCAATCGCGCTACAACTGCCGGCGCGCTCTTACTGGCTCACGATAAATTACTTTATTAGACTTATTATTTTATTAGCCTTAATTACAACAATAATTGAAAAAGTTTCATGACGTATCGATATAAAAAGTAAATTGCATTTAATCCATTCGCGTCTTGATGGTTCTTTTTGTCACCTTATCCTTCTCTCTGAAAGCCAAACATGCCATTTGATACGTATAATTCGTGCTAATTCGAACACTCGGAAATCACGTTACCATCATTCGACTTATCACACTCACATAATATGGACAACAGCGCCCCATCCAGATATCGCGTCTCTGTCGAACGCATTGACCAAAGCCTGGCTGACGGTTTCGAAGAGATCCTCTGGCCCCAAGTTCGGTTCGTAAAGCGACTCGCACATACCGTAAAGCTGCTCGGTACACGTGCCGCCTACGACAAAGTCCTCGGCGATGTTCCTGGATCCGATCAGATCCATGTTACAGATGAACGGTTCGAACGTCACCGGATCCAAGCCAGCCACGATGGGCTCTACAAAGTACGGGCCAAATCTCCTCTCGTAGAGGAGATTCGAGATCATCGCGGTGAAGGTCTTCGGATGGATCTTCCTGTTCTCCTTCAGTTCGTAAAGATTTAAGCGGAAGCGTAGCCTCTCCATGACAGTCTGGGTGTCGCTGGCTAGTCCGGGCAGACTGACGTACAGATGCGGTCCCATCTCGTAGATCTTCTGGAAGTCGCACATGATCGTCTGCGCTTGTATGCCGAACCTGCGATCCGCCGCTATAGCCACGCACTCCTTACCCTTCATGGCTATCACAGCACCACCGTTGTACGCGAGAATACTCTGAAAGAAAGGAGTGATACACGGTGTACGGTGGTACATATACGAAGGCGCAACAATACCGAATTGTTCGCTTTTCGATCGTGTTCTCGCACATCTGTCACAAACGGTTATTGTGAAACGTGCAATGTCATTCGTATGGTTGAAAACAACATAACCCTTGCGGGGTCTCCCGTTGCCTCTCAAGGTGACATACCGCAGGTGACGAAGAAAAACAGGCTTCTTTCTTCGGAGCGATAAGATAACACGGGAGTAACATTTAACGGGACAATACGCACCATTCTTTCGCAGCAGGTATCCAACAATTCACAATAGGGGGGAAACCGTTTACCGCCGATCGCACAACAGCGCGACGCCTCGAAGCAACACCTCGAAGTGCGAGTCACGAACACGAATGATGCGGTGACGCAGAAGCGCGGTCGTCGCTTGCTCGGCTACGTCAACGGGATAAATCAGATAAATACGCTCGAGAGAGCGTCTAGTAAGAAAGGAGTATCAAAAAGTCACAGTTCCACGTACAGTTAGTCACAAAAAGGTCGCAATGTTTTTCTCGACGAGTTTTCCAACGCACCTCGTATTCAATAAATTAGGGTGCTTTCTAACAAGTGAAACACACGTGGTCCGTTCCTTTTAGTGGCACCGCTGCACTGAATGTAATAAGTTGAAGTGAGATAAGTATGTGCTTTCTCACTTCAACTTATTGCACCAGTTCAGCGGTGCAGTTAAAAAGAACAGATCAACGGTGTTATATAGCTTAAACACAAAGTTATTTTATTGGGTATACGTTATATGAGTTATCTTCTAAGATAACGTGTAATTAATAACATAGTTTTCTATAATATATAACGCTGTGTTCCTTGATGGAAAGCACTCATAACTGATCTGTCCGTTTTAGTTGAATTGGCTGCACTTAGTTCAAGAAATCTACACCCTGATGGAAATGTTATGCTGAAAATCTTACTGAAATTTCCTTTCAATCGACCATATTTCATTATCGTTCTGTCAATGCACATTGCCAGTTAAATTCGGTGAATTTCAACGGTATATTTTAATTTTCTTTACATTTGAGTGCAGATACTATGAACTTGATGAACAGTAAAAGTTACTAAAAAATTACTGAAATATATAACGATAAATATTTGAAAGTAAATCATCATTTTTCTATCATGAAATTCAATATAACGTTATGAAATATTGAGAAAGAGTAGTAAAAAATTTTTTTAATATTAACGTGAAATTTATCGAGTTAAATTGAAAACCGTGTATATTAATGAAATGGGGTCAATTGAGAGAGTATTTCAGCAAAATATTCCCATCAGAGCAGTGAAGCGCAAGAATCTCACACGTACACTTCAATACGTACGTAAACTTTTCGACTAGCTCGGCTAAAAGGAACAGACTTCCGAACGCACCTCATGATGAAAGTAGAAACGGGCACAATTCGTCCCTCTTTCTCTCTCTCTTTTTCCATCTCTCTCTTTCTCTCTCGCTTCCACGGGAGCGCGACGCGCTCAGTTTCAGCGGGCGCGCCCGCAGATGTCTCCGGCGCTGCAAAAGTTGCGCGTTCGCTGGCACGCCGCTCGGGGAAAGGCGCAAAAAAAGTCGCGAAACATGGCCGTGCAATGTTATTGAGGATTCCGCGAGTCGAGACGGCGAGAGAATTGCGCGTTCGAGGGAGTGCGACAGAGAGAGAGGGAGACACGTCGTGCCGCGCCAGGGAAGAGAAAGGGTCGGCGAGGAGGAGCGCAGGAGAAGAACGGGAAGAGGAAGAGGAGGAAGAAGGTGATCGCGTTGTTGTGCTCCCGCTGGTAAATTGCGGTACAACGGCCAGTGTGACAGCGGACGAGGAGCAGCGGAACAGCGGCCGGAGAACACGGAACGGACGGACGGACGGGCGACGGTGACTGCGAAAAATGCGTTCGATCGCGGCGAGTCATCGCGGCGAGTGTCATGCATCCCGCAGCAGGGAATGACTCGCGCCCCCGCCCCAAAAATAATCGGCCCAGTACGGTTCGTCATTGCGGTGGCTGAGGAGTACGATCGGCGATCTACGGTTCTGACCTCCTGCGCTCGCAGCCCCCACGGCGGGCTCAGCAGCCATCGGCGGCAACGATCCGGGTTCTCCCGTGCGTGACTTTTTGGTTAGTGGTTTTCTCAGCACGACCATCTGGCGCATACGATGGAGTCACTCGCTCGGTGTGTGTGTGTGTGTGTGAGAGAGAGAAAGAGCGAGCGAGCCAGTCAATCAGCCAACGAGTAGTCAGCTGTGTGGTGCTGATAGCGGCTACGAGACACGCGCCAGATCAAGTGCGTGCCTCCCTCATGTGACGACGGTAACTCCGTCATCGTTGTCCAACGTCGTCGGCTATCGTCGAGAATAACTCGCTATGCGTTCTAATCGATATTTCGCAATAGCCGATATAGCGCGGGTTAAGCGCGTGATGAGAGAGCGCGTCGAACGTCGCTCGGCACGCACGCACTTTCACCGTCTCGCAGCGGCAAAACTCGCGTGCGCCATTAAGCCGATGCGCGATTTTGAACGGCTGAGCGAACGGCTGCTGCTGCCGTTGGCAGCGACGAGTTCGTCGTCGCGGGTTCACGAGATCCGGAGCAAGATCGCGATCGGGCCTGTGTTCTCTCTCTCTTTCTCTCGCGCGCGCGTGCAGAGATAGAATGAGAGAGAGCGTCCCCTTTCTATGTAAATTCGCGCACAGAGTGCGGGCTGCACCGGTGGGGAAAATTAGAGCGGCCATGAAACTCGCGCGCGTGTATTTTACTTTTATGTTATTTTTAAACCGATGATGTACAAAACATCCGCGAACGAACAAAGCCCTGTAAACTCTTTCTCTTTCTCTCTCTCTCTCTGCCGGCGCTTTCGGTGAAGATTATTCTCGGAACTTGCCTCTCTTTCTCTCTCTATCTCTCTCTTTCTCGCTTTCTCTCTCTCACTCTGTCTGTTCGGAATTGGAATATTCCTCGATATTTTCCCAGCCGGTCGAATTTCGCGAATACACTCAAGCTCACTTCCTCACGTGTGTCAATTGAACTGTTGGTCTCACAGTGGTGTCACCTTGCAGGTTTCGTGGTGTTAGGAAACTCGCAGAATCAGGCGGTCACGCTGAGATCGAATCCATTGGCAGTGTGTGCGCGGATCCAGGGGAAGAATGTCACTGAAACCCAAGAAGGTAGACTTCACTCAGACCTGGGATGTACTGCAAGAGACCGTAAAGGGAGTAATAACGTTAGCAAATGTCTCACGAGCCACATGGAATGACAGATTTAGGTATACGAGCCGAATCATTCGCCCGATCGCACGGGCTGTGTGTTTCGATATTCACTGCTGGAAATCTATAGTTCGTGTTATGTACGCTATATGATCTATACTATAGATTCTCGGTACGGACAATGAATATCGGAGCACAGGAACACCGAGGCCCGCATTCATAGTCAGATCTTATATCTAAAACCATCTTTAGTTTATCTTTAGTTTATCTTCAGATACTGTATGGCTCATTTCATTGACCGTGAAACATCTGAAGATGTTTACTTAAAACGATCTTAAGTATAAGACCCGACTATGAATACCGTTTCCTCGGACCAATGAAAATGCCCCACCTAGGAGGATCTGCCCGATCGGATTCAGAGTCACAGGACGCATTCTTCTCGTCCTCAGTAGTACATTTGAGCCGTCCTGTACGAACCCATGGCTGCTTCGCCAATGACCTGGGGCCACTCGGTCCTTGCGTCCCCTGTCTCTCAGTTTCCCGAGTGTGTCAGCCCGATCCTTCCGGATGGGGCATCTTCAATGCCTCTCGTTGTATATTGTTTAATTGACGGGAAGAGACCCATTGCGCGCGTGATTCGATTGTGATTGCAGTGACGTCTATTCCTTGTGCGTCGCATATCCGGAACCACTGGCGGACCGTTTGTACAACGAGACAAAGAGGTTTCTGGACAACCATGTCTTCCAGTTATTGACAGAGGTCCGCGCCCATGGCGAGTCGGATCTGCTGCAGGCGTACCACCGGGCCTGGACCGAGTATTCGCAAGGCATCAACTACTTACACCGCTTGTATCTATACCTCAATCAGCAGCACATCAAGAAGCAGAAGCTCTCGGAGGCCGAGCTCATCTACGGCACGTCTTCCTCCATGGCGGTCGACTACCAGGAGCAGATGGAGATCGGCGAACTCGGTCTGGACATCTGGAAGAGGAAGATGATAAGCCCGCTCAGGAGTTCGCTCGTTTCCCTGTTACTCGAGAGCATCCAGGCGGACAGAAACGGGGAAGCACAGCCTGCCACCACCGACGTGATATGCGGTGTTATACAAAGCTTCGTGCGAGTAGAAGAATACAAGTTGAAAGGACAATTAGATGTAATATATATATATAATTTCGCATATTCCCGATTATACGCTTTTTTTGTATTCCGTTCGTCGCTTACTCCCTGTTAACCCCGCGCGTGAACGCGTTCGCTAAACTGAAGTCCCGTTTTCCCCGGTGTTCAGATGTATCAAGAAATTTTCGAGGGTCCCTTTTTGGAAGCGAGCGGCGAGTTTTATTCGAGAGAAGCGTGGGAATTGCTTCAGCAGTTGGACGTCACACGTTACATGGAACGAGTCACGTGGAGGCTCAGCCAAGAGGAGCTGCGCGCCCACAAGTACCTTCATTCGAGTTCCGTGCCGAAAGTACGTTCCTCGCCCCGGTCGTGACTAGTCGAGGCAACTCGAGGTGATACGATAACGATGTGCTTTTCAGGTGAGAGCGTGCTGCGAGGACAAGATGGTGAACGCGCAAGCCAGTTGGCTGCACACGGAAGCGAAGATCATGATAGAGAACGAGCGCAGGCGAGACTTGTCCCTTCTGTATCCTCTGCTGAAGCCCCTGCCGTCGGGTTTAAGTCCACTTGTACAAAAACTCACTCAACACATCACGCAGCAGGGATTACAGGCAATCGGGCCTTTGCAGGGGGAAAATGTAAGCGACTTGCGCGGTGATGTATGTGTGTGTGAAAACATCCGTAACTCTGTGATTCCAGGTATATACGCAATTTGTGGAGAGCATACTGGACGTACATTCTAAGTATTCAGAATTGATCAAAGATGTGTTCAAAGCGGATCAGAGTTTCGTCGGCGCGCTTGACAAGGCTTGTTCTGCAGTCGTAAATTACAGGCCTGTGCCGAGGCAACCAGCGCGAGCACCCGAATTGGTAAATTCGCTAGCAATTAAATTTTCATTCGCCAAAAGCGAGCGATAATTATTTCCTACACGGCACGATGCCTCTCTCTTTCTCCCTTTATCAGTAATATCGATAATAACGGTGTGCGTTTTTATTCAGTTGGCGAAGTATTGCGATTCTCTGCTGAAGAAGTCGGCCAAGGCTGCCTCCGAGAGCGAGATCGAGGAGAAGTTGGCCCGCTCCATCACCGTGTTCAAATACGTGGACGACAAGGACGTGTTCCAGAAGTTCTACGCGCGTATGTTGGCGAAACGGTTGATACACCAGCAGTCACAGTCGATGGACGCCGAGGAGGTGATGATCGACCGGCTGAAGCAGGCGTGCGGCTACGAGTTCACGAACAAACTGCATCGCATGTTCACCGACATGTCCGTGTCGACGGACCTGAACGCGAAGTTCACGACTACCTTGCGCGAGGGTGATCGGGAGAATCAGTTGGGCATCGGTTTCGTGGTATACGTTTTGCAAGCGGGCGCTTGGCCTCTCGGCTTGCCACCCTCTCCGGGGCCGTTTCACGTACCGCAGCAGCTGGAGAAATCCGTGCAGGCATTCGAAACGTTCTATCACGCGCAGTTCAGCGGGCGCAAGCTCACGTGGCTGCACCACCTGTGCCAGGGCGAGCTGAAGTTCAATTACCTGAAGAAGTCGTACCTGGTAACCGTGCAGACGTATCAGATGGCGCTGCTGCTGCTGTTCGAGCACTGCGACGCGATACAGTGCCGGGAGGCGGCCGCATCGCTGCGCCTGTCGCACGATCAGCTGGTGAAGCACGCCGCGAGCCTCGTCGATTGCAAGATCCTCATCAAGTCCACGGAAGGCGAACTCGAGGAAGACACCGTCCTCACGCTCAATTTCGATTACTACAACAAGAGAACCAAGTTCCGTGTGACCGGTGCCATCCAGCGAGACGCGCCGCATGACGCGGAGGCCACGCATCGTAGCGTGGACGACGATAGGAAATTGTACCTGCAAGCAGCGATAGTTCGCATCATGAAGAGCCGTAAGCTGTTGAGACACAATTTACTTGTACAGGAGGTGAGTTCATCGTTGTTTCTTCCTCGTCCGTACAATCAGTGCCGGATGGGCTGCGACACTTCCCTCTCTTCGACGAGTCTCGCAACAGGCCTGCTTTCTGCTCCTTGACTAGAACGGCAATTGGAACTTCGTTCCTTTTTCCTTCGAGGCTAAGTTGTATACTTGTTTCATTCTAACGGTGAACTATTGCTGTATGATTGTTGCTAATTAAGGAACAGAAAGCAGACCTGACATATCTAAAATTGGTCTTTTTTTATTTTACTTCGATTTGAAGATTCGTCTTCTCTTATTTCTTCTTATTGCGTCGTGTCGCAATCTTCCCGCCGCTGACTGCAAGTGCGAGTCGCACGTAGACTCGCCGGGGCACAGCATTTAAACCTGTTAACGGTGTTATTTCAGGTGCTGAGTCAATCAAGAGTCACGTTCGCACCTTCTATCGGGATGATAAAGAAGTGCATCGAAGCCCTTATAGATAAACAATACATTGAGCGTACGGCAAATAGCGCGGACGAGTATTCATATGTCGCGTAACCTTCTAACATCTGTCACTAATTTATTTCACTCGAGAGATGCGTCCCATAAGACAAATTTGCTGAGAAAAATATCAAAGCTCCGATCGGCCAAGTGATTAAATCAATTACGATTCAGCGATCCATTCAGCATTTTCCTTTTCGACATAATCAATCTGAAAAGGGAGAAAGTCAAACAATAATAATAATAATAATAAGACTCCGTGTCAATGAAAGTTCCACGAATCTCAAAATGGCATGATGAAGGATCGGGAAGAGCATCTTAGAAAGACCGCTTATTTGCTCTTTAGATGGACCGATTAATACCTTAGTTGATTTACTGACTTGTAATATATGCACACTGAATAAAGATGATGTTACTATTTTATATCGGAGTAACATGTTTTGGCGGGGTAATTTTTACACGATACGAGTTCGTTGCGTCCTCCGAAACGGGGGAATTTATATTTCGGGTGATCTACTCTCTCTCTCTCTCTCTCTCCCCCGAGATAGCCTGGTATCTACATATTCTCTTTACAAAATAACCATTCTTCATTCCGAGACTGGTTTTCTCGACCAACCATATTCACACGCGATATTCGCAATGTAAGGCCGCACTTGTTCTTAAATTACATAACGTTACACGTCTCTCTCTCTCTCTCTCTCTCTCTTTCTCTCTCTCTCTCTCTCTCTCTCTCTCTCTCTCTCTGTATATATATATGCCAAACGTTAAACGTGCAAGTCGCAACGTCCCTTTTCGTTCAAAATACATATCGCCGTTCACGAGTTCCCAAACATCCTATGAACTCACACTTCACGATATCTTTCAGTTACGGTTATTGCATGAGTTTTTACTTTAGACTACGTTTAGTTAATCGTCGTGTAACTTCGCCGAGGAACCTAGCGCCATGGTCTGTGTGTGTGTGTGTGTGTGTGTGTGTGTATATATATATATATACAGATATATATATATATATATATATCTATATATATATATATATATATATATATCTCTGTTCTTAACGTTATTAGGAACGTGGCGGTTTCAATTGTAATAATTCCGGGTCAAGCAGAGAGTTGTCGGCTTCCGCTTCCGACGGTTTGTTCATGTTGCTTGCGATAAGGGAGGATGTGCTGTCGGTGTTGTACGGGGAGAAGCCAGTCCACTCCATGCCGAGGTAGATGGGAGGAGGACTGCACGGCGACTCCAACAGCAAGTGATCCGCCTGCTGCGATTGGTGTTGCTGCTGCTGCATTTCCTGGCAGTCTGACGGCGGCAAGTGCGGCGTCATGTGAGTCGCGATCTTACACTGCTTCTCTTGCTTGCGCCACTTCGCCCTTCTGTTTTGAAACCAGACCTGTCCCCCCCATCGAGAGCAAAAGTACAGTCTCACACACACGAACGCTTTCAATTAGACAAATCCCGCATGTGTCGAATGTGTGCGCAGAAAGGAAATAGCCTTAGAGCGAGAATAGATATTATTGTGTGTATGTGTGCATGTGTGGGTACGAACAAGAATATAATATTCTTGGAAGATTTTTAGTCTTTTAAACTGAGTTCAAGTGATACTTTTACGTCAATATAAATTCAATCGACTAAAAATGGACCGAACATCTCCTGAGAAGATTATAATGTTCTTACTTAGATATGAGAATATCTATTCTTGATTTAAGAATTTATTTTTGTTTAAGATTTATTATTCTTGATGTGAGACTAATTTCTTTTTCAATGTGTGTGTGTGTGTGTGTGTGTGTGTGTGTATTCGACGAGAGAGACATGCAGACATTACTTGTACTCTAGCTTCCGTCAATTGGATGTGAACAGCGAGCTCCTCGCGGAAGAACACGTCGGGGTAGTGGGTCTTCTGGAAGGCGCGCTCGAGCTCCTCCAGCTGGAAGTTGGAGAACGTCGTGCGGTACCTGCGCTGCTTCCTCTTGCCGATCACGCAGGACGGTCTCTCCTCGCTCTCGGGGCTGGCCGAGAAGTCGTACGCTGCAAGAGAAGACAGCTTGTTTATCCGACTCGACCGACCGACCGACCGACAAGATGGACAGGACTGTCCCGGCGACGAATGACGTCAGTCCTCATCCTCACCTCTGCCTAACTAGGACGTTAGGCAGCTAGTTTGTAAAGACGTCAACGATGCATCAGTGGACACCCTGACACCCGAGAGAGAGAGAGAGAGAGAGAGTGTCCAACACGTGACACCCTGGCAGAGTGCTTCGTCACCCGCAGGCGGCAAACGCTTCATAACTGTTAAACTGATTACCACTAACTCTATTTAAGAAAAAAGGTCGGCTATCCGCTTAATGCATTTAGCAATAACTTAATTGAGCAACACCACCCCAACTTGGGGTAGAGCCGGGCGTGTCGGGCAGGGTCGACAGGAAGAGAGGAGAGAGAGAGACAGAGAGGCGGTTAATTAAATCAATCAGGTTCCGGGCCCGACCACGGTCAGTCAGCCAGCCCGTATTGCGTACTCACTGAATTTCGTCGGGAAGCAGACGGAGCTGGATTGCGCACCGATCAGGCCGGCCAAGGCAGTCGACTGCAGGTCGTCACCCTGGCTGATGTCGTCGGGAACACCGGACGCCACGATCGCGCCGGCCGACACCAGCGGGTCGCGCGGTATCGCGTCACCGACCAGGAACAATTGTCTACTGCTCTCGTTGCCGCTCTCGTCCTCCTCGTTCAGGTTCATGCTGCGTGCCGCCGAGGATGAGCCGACCGATCGCCGATGGGACGAGTTATAATTCAATTAATCGACGAGACACACGTGGTGCACGAATGTCAAGTCGCACGACGACGACGAGAACACACTTGCTTTACATCCGAGCGCACGCGGCAACTCCGACGACGGTTTCCTTCCGCCGTTTTCTTCGCTTTTTTTTTCCTTGCACCTGCACGACGTAGATAGGGTAGGGGACAGAGCGTACTTACCGTGAGCTCTCCCTCAAGGGGGGTAGTGAAGCCTAAAAAATGTGTTGCTTGTACACCGCGAATCGATAGCGCTCGGCGAAAAAAGTTGCGGGCTTCCTTCTCTCTCTCTCTCTCTCTCTCTCGCTCTCTCGTTCCGGACAGCGGATATACGCTCCTCGCCGACGAGTTCTCGCGATTTACCACTACGCTTTATGATTTCTCGCAGCTGGTGCACGGCGATGCACGGCTCCCGGCAAGATTCGTTGGCTGTACGCACGGTTAGGAGGGTACAAAGTAACAAGTGAGATATACAATTGCAATGAGGGACACATTGTTTATTACAGGAACGTGTTACAATTGAATTGACGGAGCGTCGGAATAAAGCACGCAGGGGATTTAACTTTGCAAAATTTATTGCTCGTGGTGTAGTGTATCACAATATGTACAAAAAACCTCCTCTACATTTGCCCAGTAATAAGTACGTAATAAATAAAATACACGTGTTAACAAGGTGCGCCTTGTATCTCCAACAGTGAAAAATATCGCTATCTCTATTATTACATAATAAATATATAATAGGCCGTACGCGCAAACGAAATGCGAGAACAATTATTTCGTAACGATGTGCTCGAGTTCACACACAACTGTGTCTATACTCGGTTCCGAAACGGTTCGAGCGCTCTTTTCCCCGATGCAGTCTGAAACGCAGCCGATGGCCCATTGAGGGGACTTATTTTCCCGTTGATTCCCAGAAGCTCTCTCATTGGATCATCATCGGCCGCGTTCCAAACTGCGTGCGAGGAAAAAGTTTGCGAACCGTATCGAAACGGAGCGTATATCATTATAGAATCATGAGATCGTTGACTTCTTACTTAATACATTACGTAAAAGGTAATATAGAAAAAAGACATAAAAATTGACTTATTTGATAAAAAGTTGAACGCACGTGAGAACTTGGCGATGTGTGTTCTCTCAATTTTGTATACAATCTTGCACGCTGTGTGATTGGTCCCGTTATATACAGCATGTGTGTATACATGAAGATGAGGACCGTTCGGAGATTTAGATATTTAGCCTTAGACGTAGAAGAGACGAACTCGACTGGTAGACACCAAGAGATCGTCGTCGAAGAACTTGGTCTCTATCACAACGTTGCCGCTGTTCGTAAGTAAAAAAGACAAATAAATAAAAAATACACGCGCGTATACATGTGCGCTTGCTTGTGTCTAATCACCTAATAAATGTACCTCTCAGAAGCTAAGCTAATTAAACTCCAATATTTATCAATTTCTTAATCTTATTATTAGAATATATAATATTGATCTTTCATTTTTCTAAATCGATTAGCTCAGCTTCTGAGAGATTAAAGCGAGGAGATCTCACCAGGGGAGAAACACAGATGTGAACTAAATTGTAGAAAGGATTCAATTCCATGAAGAGAAAACAGATAAAATTTTCCAATAATTCTCAAAAGATACGCTTTCCTACTGGCTGCGAGATGTGTTGCAATAATTGAAATTTTCACAATTTCCCTCTACAAAATAGTTGATTCCCCTTACTATTGATTTTTCACGTATCTATGCAACTTATTTTGTGAGATCTCTTTGTAAAAACTTGAAACACTCGTAAAATTTACTTACTTCAATACATTAGCTGGCATCATTTGACTCTCCGGTGCAGCTTGGATCAAACTCTGCCACGTGTTGGTGCTGTTGGGGATAACGAATCCAAACTCGAAGAACCACTCCTCCAAGCAACGACCCTTGAATAATACTTTCTGCTCCAGACGAAACCTTTCCATCGGTTCTGAAGAACTGAAATTGATTTCCCTCGATACCGCACGACAGCGCAGGATCTTCTTCGGTACTCTCGCCTCATGCTCTACGTCAGGTACTGATCTGGAATTACAAGTGTCACGTGATTAAGATCGCATCTGGTGTGAAGAGAACGCTTGTAAATTTTCTACGGAAAAGATTACTTACAAGTCTTCATTACCCTGCCAGAGAATTCTCCCGTTGTCAGCATCCCGCAAATTCATCCAATTACTGGAAATTTGAATGAAGAAAAAATACTCGTTACAATATTGTTGTGTACATTGTTGCGAACATGTCAAATTTATCGTTTTAAATTCACTTTCAGAGGCTGCACATATCTCTTCTTTGGCTATGGAGCATGAAAAACTGAATTTTGACAATCTTGAGCAAAAGATCGAACTATGAATACCGGCCTAAACCATTTCCGACGCTCAATCTTAACCTACAAATTACTGAACACATCACTGGGTTTCGAAAAAAAGCCGTGAAAAAGAATAAAATTAGTATAGAAATGTTAGTAAATTAATATCAAAAACGTACACTTGAAAGCCTTTGAGGATATCTTCTCCACGGGACGGCATTTTTCCAGTTGAACGTGATGGAAAAAGAAAGTGCAAACACTTGTCCTCGTATCTCCGAGCTGCTCTGCAGAGTACACAAAGGTGGACTGCCGATTATGGCGCGAGGGAAAGCGTTCTTTTCCGCAAGATGGCATTTTGTACGCTCACAACACAGGTCAGGTGATCGACAAGCCATACCCGTGCTTAGAATATGGGGTATATTAAAATGCAGGGCCTACCTCGAGTCCTACGCGTAATCCAATTTTGTTTCATTTCTATCTCTTATTTTTCTACTCTTTTTATTTTCTTTCTGCTATAGTCAATAATAATCTTCTTCTTTTTCCACGACTGTGTGGTGTTCGTATTTTCCGCTTTTCTTCTTCAGGGGGTGCTTAATGATACCCTATTCTGTGACGAAATATGTACACACCTGAGCTGAACTGTATCGCCTACGCATGCGCAACTTTTTGTCACGGGATGCCATTAAACTACGCGTACCTCGAAGGGTCGAAGAATCTAAAAGGAGGGCTAACGCCAAAATAATCGAGTTAATCCTTCCGGAAGAGTATTTCCAGGAATTGATGCGCTTCTGCGTCGCCATATTGCGCTACGCTGCATCGATGCTTCTGAGAAATTGATGAGAGGTAAAAATTACTCAATATGAAATACAGATATGCAAATTTAGCCCGTAGGTAATATGCGCCGGGTGATCAGCATTTTCTAGCAGTGATCGGGCCAATCACGAACTGTACAATAGTCGTCCGTTGAAAATTTGAAATTTACAGTTCGCACAAAAGTAATTTCGTGCAAAAAGCGCGAGACGCTGACGATAGGTTTGTTTTGTCTGTTTTTTTTTTCTGTTCTTTTTGCTGAGCTGGCTGCACAAGTTTTTTTTATTAGTTTTCATTCTTCTTCCGGAAAGTCTTAACTGTACATCTGGGTCTTTTTAAGTTCCCTAAATGTACACTAGTTCGGTAAAAAAAAAAAAACCCAATGGGATTCGACCTATGTGACCGATGAATAGCGAACTTCCACGACGAATTATGAATGACTGAAAGTCTGTAATTCCTGCGAACTTAGAATTAATTCCAGGAAATCCTTTTGCATAATTATAATACACACATTAATGTAGACGAAGACGGTTGACTTTATTCAAAAAACGGAGAAAATTAATTATAATTATAATTAACAAATTATAAAATTTGTTTCTCGAATAAACCTATACAACACGTTTTATCCGAGGGACGTCTCGGGGACGTCCTTAGAACATCTTGAACATCTTTAGGACATCCTTTGGGGTATGGGAAGTCACCTGTTTTCGCAGGTCAATTCGTCACGCGTCCATTATCAGAGTCTCTCCAACCGGATGTATTTGCACGAACTGTAAATTTCAAATTTCCAACGGACGACTATTTTACTATATTATACTGTGCGGTATTGTGTACTAATAAATTTGCGGCAAAACAGGACGACTGGGATTCCCTTGACAGAGAGAGAGAGAGTTTTTCTTCTTATCAATTCCAATATAAACAAAAGGGTCTTCTTAATAATTATTTTTCGTTACGATTATCACGGTTATAAGACTTCGTGGTCTCAAATCAAAAGCAGCCTTCACTCGCGTTTTTCCAACTTCCTCCTTGGTTTTTCAACCAGCATACTAATCGAAAATCTAATGGATTTCTGGGACACTGATAATGGCGGTGTCGTGTATATACAGTTATACAGCGTGTGCGGCAAGGCGCGAGAAAGGAGCCGCAAATACATCCGGTTAGAACGCGAGACGCTAACAATGGACGCGTCACGAATCGACCTTATGCAGTGAAAGATTTTGTGTTAAAAATGGTTAACTGAAATTTCTGTGATACTTTAAGGTGAATATGTTAAAAAATAATGTTAATAAGGTGAATATGTATATATATTAATATAACATACATTCGTGTACTTTTTAACAATTCTTCATGTTAAAGTAACACAAAAATTTCAGGATTAAAATGGATTTCTCTCTCCCTCCCTCTTTCCTTCTCTCTCTCTTCCTTTTTTAAAAAGAGAGAGAAAAATTTTTCACCATTTTCGACATAAACAAGATACAATCATGGTTATAATTATTTCTCGTTACGACTAACACGCGGTTATGAAATTTCGCAGCATCCCGGGGAATACGATACGAGGAATATCAACGAAGAGCAATGACATGTGGACGGCAGAATATCGGGTCTCTTTAATTGGATAATTGAGATTTGGGTAGGAAACGGGATCGGACGCGATGCTGAAAAGGAGAGGAGAGAGAGAGAGAGAGAGAGCGCGCGCGCGATCGCGCGCGATCCATTCTGCAACGATGCATTTGTGGAGCGGCCGCTGCTCTCCGCAGCGGGGATCGGGTGGCACACCGGGTCAGGCTAAAAAGTACATTGTGTGCCGAGCGGGAGATCGCCGGGGATTCCGTAGGATCGGCGCCCAGCGATCCGTTTACCCCCGAGCGGGCTGTGCCTCGCCTCAATGGGCACATAATTCGACCAACCGGGGGGAAAGAACAGCCGACGACGATCCCGTGACAATTAAGACGCGCTCGACTGGCGAATTCGATAAACAGGGTCGGCGGTCGGCGCGCGATCGATGATCCTGTTTTACTCGAAACGTTCGATCGCGACATTCGTCGAATCGCCGGCCGCTGAACCGATGAATTATTCCCGCGCTCCCTCTCGTGCCTTATTTATTTTTCGCAGCGTCTAGAATCCCCTCCCGTTTCTCCGAGAGGGAAGCTGCCGGTGTGCTCGAAAGATCAGAGAAAAACGCCTCTGATAGACGCGGCGGCCGTCTTTGAGAGTGGAAATCAGCCAAATTCCCGACACACGCGAAAGTGTTGCGCATCGAAAGATATGCGACGGCCCGAAAACTGCTCGTCCCCGATGCGCAGTGTACCTTAATTCCGCCTATGGTTTATTTCGGCGAGATCCCCGCGGAGAATAGAAGACGGAGGGACGCCCCGTCTTGGCCGGTTCCGAGAGAAACGGACGAGGCGACACCGCGACGACACCGAGCGAAACCGTGTCTCGGTGAAAAGGAGGGGAAAAAAAAGTGCCGCCGCCTTCAGCGAGGAATTACGCGATTTATGTGCTTTTTTCTCTCTCCCTCTCTATCTCTCTATCTCTCTCTACCCGCGTTTCAGACCGAGGGTGTCCTCCGCCCCGTCCACGGCCCCGTTCGCCTGCATCCTCTCCTGCACCAATACCCGACTTTCCGCCCGTCGTCGGTGTGTGTACACGTAAATACGTGCACGCGCGCGTGGGAGCTGGTTGCGCAACGGGGTGGGAATGAGCGACGGAGTTAGGTAGGAAAGGGAGGCGCGCGCGAGAGAGCGAGGATGAAAGCGTCGGGGAGAGCCGGGTCGGCCATGCGCGAATCCCCGAGCGCGCATTCACGTACACGTTAGGTACGGTAGGTGTGTGTGTGTGTGTGTGAAAGCGGGCGATCGTCAGACGAGCAGCCCTTCCGTGGCGCGGTGGTCGTGTGGGTGCAAGCGTGCGGGGCGCTGAGGGTGAGATCGGTGGGTGCTTCGGTGACGTCAGTGCTGATCGTCAGTTGCGCAGAGACGGGGTTGGTCACCGCGCTACGTCAGAATGACGGGCCGAGCGAGCCGATAAACCACCCTCTCGTCGGGACGCGCTCTCTGCGGCAGGCAGGCGGGCGGGCCAACGGTCCTAGGGGTAAACATCGCTTTCCGAACGTCGGTCCGCGTAGTCCGGCTAGTCGAGGAGCCCGCGTCGCCGCCGTTAATCGCCGTCTGCTCCTTCGCGTCGCGTATATACGCCGTCCGTTCTGTTGCAGAGGGGCCGCGAGTATGGGGCGACAGGGAGGAGCGGTGTCGTGAAAGCGGCTTTCCCCCGGTGCGTTAGGGTGGCTAGGGCGGCCGAGGCGGCTGGACGATGGCGAGCTCGGCGGTCGACGGGGTCGGCGACGACGGTACGGCGGGCGTGCCGGGCGGCGGACCCAGGAATCCCCTCACCTGCGGCGTCTGCCACGAATATTACAACGAGCCCTGCCTGCTCTCCTGCTTCCACACCTTCTGTGCCCGCTGCATACACGGCCCTCACATCGACGGGAAGGTCTCCTGCCCTATCTGCGGGTAGATAACCGATTCCTTCTATCAGTCGAACGCTCGCGACCTTACCCCCGGGGGCTCCTCCGTCGCCTCGTCCATTGTTTACACTTTGTCTCCGCCCGATTCCTTTCATCTTCGGCGAGCGTGCATTGTCTCGCTGTCGTTTTTACCGCTCGTCTCTCTCGCGCGTCACCGCCGCTCGCTTCATCGTACGACGACGCGTCGTCCTAACGTGTAATTTTGTAACCGACACAGGCAGCAGACGCAACTGAAGGAAGGTGCGCAACTACCACCGCCCGATCAGCTGATACGCCAATTGGTAGAGCTGGCGAACTCCGAGAATCCACCGTGTGCCAACTGCGACAAGCGTGACAAGTCAACCATGTTCTTCTGCACGACGTGCGGTACGTTCTTCGAAATTAAGGGGCGGTGCAGGGTGGTACCTGAACTCCTCCGCCGACAAGTAGTGCACTAGTTGCTGCTTCGTTACATTTACAATCATGTCTCGCTTCTCCCCCTTCCTCCTCCCCGTAAACTGCACAATCAGACCAGAGGAAAGCGTCTCCGTTGCCTTTTCTCACTTAATGCCGGCTTCAGCCCTCCGATGAGAGCGCTCGGTCTATTCTACGTATCCATCGTCTTGAGACGAATACGTGTGAAGAAGCGAGCTTTCGCGTGCATATCATTGCTAAGACCCTCTCACATCCCCAACGCAGGATCTCGTGCAAGTTTGTCGGTCAGAGTTCCGGTACACCCAGCATAAGCGTTTCCACGGTGCGGTTGGTGAAAGCAGCGCCGTACTCTTGCAGGACAAGCGCTGTGCACCCACTGCAGAGAGCACACCCACCGGGCGAAGATGTTCTCTTCCCACGAGGTGGTGCACATGAGCAAATGCGCCAAGGACACTCAGCGGCGGTGTCCCAGCCACGGGGAACAGTACATAATGTACAGCCAGAGTGCCAAATGCATGCTGTGCGCCACATGCTTCCGCGACACGCCCGCGGACGCGCGGGTGCACTGCGTCGACATAGAAAGTGCCTGGCAGCAGACGTCGAAGAAGATGGAGCGGGCGGTGAATTCCATATGCGAGCTCCAGGCGGGCATACGGGACGGCGTGCTGGCGCTGAAGTCCCAGCTGGACGAGCTGCGGCACAGCCTGGAGTCGGAGAAGCGGGCGCTGAGCGCGTTCTGCCAGGGGATGCAGGAGGCGATCACGAAGACGCACGCCACCGTGCTCGCGGAGCTGCAGCGTCAATTCGAGACGAAAGAGCGGATGGTCCGCACGCAGCTGCTGTCCCTGGGTAGCGCGCTTCCCGTCTTGCAGATGCACCTGATGCTGTGCACCGCCTTCACCAGCGGCGCGACGAAATATCAGTTCCTCGAGCTGGCCCACCCGATGCTGGAGCGGCTGAGCCGCGTCGCCCAGCTCGGCCACCCGTCGCGGCCGCCCCTGCTCGCGGCTCACATCAAGACGAATTACAGAAACGACTTCGCGCGCGCCCTGCAGCCCTACATAGGCCAGATGCCGTCGGTCAAGGAGTCCCTCTACGATCAGACACACACGATCGGCCAGCCGGAGCCGCAGGTGCTTCAGGTACGACGAATCGCGCGCGGAGATACCGTCCCTCGTTCTCCCCATGATCGCCTTCTTTACTTTCACATTACGACTTTCCTTTTCACCGCATTTCTCGCCCACGCGTAAGTATGTTGGCACGTTCACAGGTTAATCTCTTGTTCGATATGTATATATACATATGATGTGGCTTGTACTATGTACGTTGTATATGATTGGTAGCTGGCTAGCGCCGGAGTAGAGACGAGGTCCCCCTTGCAGTAGAGATCGAGCGCGAGATCGAGTCGCTCCTCAGAGCGGGATCAGAGTTGCGTTTTAGATCGCTAGATGCAGTGGTAGTCGATGAGAGAGATTCAGGCACGCGTTGCGTTACTGATATGCTGTGAAAAGCGGCCGTTGTATCTGTGTGAGACCCGCCCAGTCTGTTCGCGCCTTGCGTCAGGAATTCGTTTCCCCAACAGAGCAGCAAGACTGCTCAGAGGCTACCGTCCGGGAAGACCGGGACCGACGGCGGGCCCTTCTCCAATCACTGTCGGACCTTCGATACCCAGCTGAAGGAGCTCAGTCAGCAGCTGATGACGGTGAAGGAGCGCCTCGGGGAGCTCCATCGGGACGTCGCGCTCTTGAGAAGGGCGAACACCCCGCCGTTGGGCACGCGTTACGACCTCGTGGCGAGGGACTGCCGCTTGCTGGAACAGCAACTGGAGCATCATCAGATGGAGCTGGAACGGCTTAGGAACGTCTTCGACGCGCTCTGGGAGGAGCAGGTGTGCCGGATCCACATAGAGAAGGAGATCTTTCATTCTCAGGTGCGTATCCGGTGGGTTCCGACGGTCGGTTTTGTTACACGGTGTTCGCCCAGCTCACCCCCCGTCATCCGTCACTAGATGAACGACATACTGTCGCTGAGGAGCGAGGTGAAGAAGCTGCAGACGCTCGCCCAACAACTAGAGCCTTTCGTCAAGTCGTTCTCCACGGGCGTCGGCGCCGGGGAAGTGAGCATGGCCGCGTCGGACGCGGCCGACAACCAGCATCTGCAGGCACTCCTGGACCACCTGGCGCGTCTGCAGATGCAGGAGCCACCTCATCCGCCGGGTCAGGCGCCGACAAAGGATCACCGTCACCCACGTAGCACTGCCACGAGTGCTGACAACGCGTTGTACATGAAGGGTGAGCGGCGACGGAGAAAGTATTTTGCCGGCAAATCTGTCACGTGCCGAAGGATTTGTTTCGACAGGAAAAACATTTGTTAAGATGATTTATTATATATATATATATATATATATATATATATATTATAGATGTATTTATTCGGCTACGCCAGCAAAATACTTGTCCACATGCGGCTGGATAAAATTTCGTTCGATTTTCTCTAAACGCAAGGCGTATGTTCACCCGCGACCGTCGCGCATTCCCGTAGAAACGAAGGAAATTCCGACGCGATGTCGCACACCGTCCGGCGGCGTCGGCGCCGTCCTGGACTCGAGCGGCAACATCATGGTGTACGGCACGGCCAAGTCGACCGACCCGACGAAGAGGGGCGTGCTCAGCCAGCTGATCGAGAAGGCGCGGACGAAGGAGGATCGGAAGAAGTCGCCGGGCCGGGAGGACGGTCGCGACCGCAGCCAGAGCAGGCGCTCGCGGAAGTCGCCGGACAGCACGAAGCCGAAAACGCCGCCCGGACACTCGTCCGGCAGCAAAATGCGCTCGCTCTACCGCTCGTTGAAGGGCGGCACCGGCGACACCTCCGCCGAGGCGCTCGATCAGGCGGAGAGGGCCGATTCTCAGCAGCCGCCGTCTCACATCGGTAAGAAACGATGATCGCGCGCGCGAGAGCGAACAGAGAGAGCTGATCCAACCTGGTCTCACACGCAGGTCTGCCCTTCGTAGTGGTAGTAGTAATAGCGATTACACACAGCCCGGGCCCGAGTTTTCAGGTAGAGGCGTCGGACGTCGATACGACGTCGCGCCGACGCGGCAAACACCTCCGACTTACTCCACTGCCCGCCGCACACGCTTCTATGTATATATACTGTGTACATGTACAACGTGTAAATACATATACAGAGTAATAAAAAATATACGATGGTGCGCAACACGTACATCCACCGCCTTCGAGGCTGCTCCGACACGTCTCTCACCGTCGTCGTCGTCGTCGTCGTCGTGGTGACACGACGCGTGGACCGAATCCGTAATTTCTCAAGTTCCGGGAAAAAGTGATAATAAAACTGTTTTCCCGCGGGTCCCTTCGGTTTTCCATCACACAACGGGGAGAAATTCGTTTGGACAAATTCACATGTGCGTTCGGTCAAAAAAAAAAAACAAACACTTGCCGCATTCTTTTCCCGCAAATAAGGTGAGAAATTAAATGAATCCACGGGGGGAAAAATCGGGGGTAAACGGTTTTTCCTTTCGGAAACTTCACGACCGCACCCGAATTATTAATAATTCTCGACATCGAGACGACGCCATTGAGAAATGTATCGGAGCGAGAACGATATAGACAGAGCACACTTGCCCTCTCTCGACCACCCTTCAGCGAATTTTCAGCAACGCGACCGCCATTGACACGGCTGCCACTTTCTCTCTCTCTCTCTCTCTCTCTTTCCCCCCCTTAAAACGATGTCCGTGCTTCCCGCAGGAGACGAGAGCGAGTACCAGCGAATCTCTGAAGCATCGAGCATGGGCGAGGCGAAGAAGCGCGTGCAGGCGCAGGTGCACGCGGCACCGGCGGACGAGCAGCAGCCGATGCCGAAGCCCAGCAAGATCTATCCGGCGAGCGACTCGGAGGAGGTGTTCTACGCCGACGAGAAGGCCGACGCGAGGCGCCGCCGGCGCGCCAGCTGCGACAGCCTGAGCACCACCGGCTCCGGCAACAGCAGGCGATCGAGCATCGCCGACGGGACGGTAGGTCTACCAGCGCAACCCGCGCAGGACCCCCGGAAAGCACTGGTCGTTTTGATCGGACCGACACCGACGTCGTCTCTCGTGCAGAAACAGCGTTCCTGGGAAACCTTCCCGAGGCCCAAGAGCAAGCGCGCCGGCGAGGCTGGGGCGGTGTCGTCCCTTGGCCAGCTCAAGAAAGCGGACAGCTTCGAGGGTCACGAGGAGGCGGTGCGCACCTTGGTAGCGGCCGTGCAGGAGACGCGCTCCCAACTGAGACACCATCACCCCCATCATCATCGCCATCATCGCAAGAACAAGACGAACTGAAGGCGGCTCAGCGTCTCGTTCCCTGCCGTTCCGTTCACCAACGGCCACGTCGATACTTGAAAGTCACGCAGAACGGCGGACAGCCCGCTTCGCGATTAGGGGAACGCAGACGGCGGCTCGGCAGGACGAGTCGTGCGAGGAGTCCGTGACGAGCCTATTGCGTAGATAAGCGAAATTATCAAAAAAAAAAGACTAAACACCCGCGTGCCCGCCGCGTGGGTTTAAGTACTTGTTATTTAGTGAGCGAGTGAGAGAGAGAGAGAGAGAAAGAGAGAGAATGAGAGAGAGCGAGAGTAAATGTATTGTTGCGAGAGTGAACGTTATCGGTTTTTCGAAGATTTTGGACATTCTACTGAATACAACATAATAACGGATAGACATATGAAATTACAATAATAAAGTGAAGAGAGAAAGAATAAGGGAGGGGAAGGGAAGAGAGAGAGAAAGAGAGAGAAAGAGAGGGAGAGAGAGAGAGAGAGNGGGTGGGAGGGAGGGAGGGAGAAGAGAGAGAGAGAGAGAGAGAGAGAGACGAGTCCGTTCCGCGCGAATATGATAAAATCAGGAAATCTCTGTCGTAGGGACATAATCAATCGTCAATATGAGGCACCTTCGACAAGTGCACTTTCGTAATTTGCATTACTTTCTCGGAAGACTGTCAAATTTCTTTGAGATCCCGACCAAATGTGTGCGCGACGTTTGTATTGACTCCGACGTTTTTAACGTTTACATTATGTCTCTCTCACGTTGGGAGTTGCGCCGCGACCGTAACCGAGCCCACCCAAGTGCACGCGCGCGTTCCTCGACGGCGCTCAACTCCGTGGTCGATCTTTTTTATAGCGATTTAATTGCACTTTGAAGCGCCGAAGGGTTAGCGGTATCACTGCGAATCGTCGGCTGCGAGTCGTAGGCAAGAGATACGACTAAACTAGCGTGTTATCCGCTCGCTGTATTGTTGATGACGCGACCTGCCCGGGGCCGGTTGATACACACGTAGAGCCTTGATTAGGAATCTAGCGAGAGGGAGAAGTATTCTCGAAGAAGAAAACGCGCTCACGGCGATGTACAATAATAATAATTGCAAAGATACCGCGGTTGACGTTTCCGGACTGTCGTTCAAGTCACGTTGTATGCAGTCGGGACGTCACGGATTACGTTTACACGGCAACGCTAATTCGATTTAATAATAACCATAGTTATAACTTTTAATGTAAAATATGCAAACAATATTTTACACCGATACTGTAACATAGATTGTTCCCAGCAAACACCAACCAATAATAATATAACATCAATGTTATAATTCCCTTCTCAACAATGTAACTGTTACATAACATTATATTATACGCGTTATATTATATTTACACTGTTGAGTGGGAAATTACACAATATTGATGTTATGTTACTGTTTGCTGGATTGTTAATCTATATCTGTTTATTGAAGAGATATGTTATCGCTCGTAGCTGTTATTTAAAATTTGTCCCATGTGAAATATTCAGATCTGAATTTGGAGTTAAATGTGGGCTTTTCTATTTTAATCATATATGAGATTACATCAGTGAGCTAAAAAAAAACATTCAAGATTATGGTACATAGACAAACGTAAGCAATAAGAAAATTGATCAATCACAGTCGATTATTCTCTTTACGAACGAAGGATAATCGATTGTAATTGGTTAATTTTTTTACTGCTCAAGTTTTGCCGTTTACATTTTTGTGTGCGCCATGGGCTTCACATTTGGCTCTAAATTCAAGTCTGAGTATCTCACCTGAGACAAGTTTCAAGTAACGAATCTTAATACAAATCGTAGACATGTAGATTCGGTTTTAAAGAACCGTGTAAACGATAAAATCGTTTTGACATTGCCAATCTAAAAATATTCAAACGAGCATACTTTTTGGTTTTATTTATCTTGTAATGTACAGAGACTTTATTAATGTTGTCCCTAGACATAGTAACATTGAAAATGTCCAATTAGACGCGTTATTTTTTAATACTTGTGCATCATGCACTGCTGCTTTAGAGAATTATTGTCAATTCATGAAATTATCAACAGTTACGATGCACAAATAATGTTCCTGATTGGAAATTTCCGATATCACTAGAGAATAGGATAGCATTAGTGGGGTCTCCTGTGCGCTTGTGCAATCATACGATTTTATAGAAATGGACTCATAATGGGGATTAGTTAAAACCGCTTCGTGCGAACAAACACGAACATAAAGCAGTTGCAACTACAGTTGTTACTAAACCGGATTACCGTTACCGTGTAAACTGTATTATATATATTGTACCATTCCCCAGATCGAAAATTACTCGATTTTCAACCTTCCACATACACACAAGGTCAAACTGTTATAATTGGAGCCATTACAACCCTTTCATTATAATTAGAGTTACTTATGCGATTTTCAAGCTTGTGAGTTGCGAATATAAGGCTGAAAATCGCGTGATTTTCCGTCTAGAGAATGATACAACGTACATGATGCCGACTGTGCTTCGTTTCGATCGAATGCGCATTCCTTTGTGCCAGTTCCCATTTGGAAACTTCGTTGGCGAAGTTGGAACCTATTCGCGTCGCCCCGCAAGATAAATGCGAATCGATTCTTCTCGCCATGTCGTACGCAGACCGATGTGCTAGTCTCAACACGTAAAGTTGCATCATTCTAGAGGATTTCCCACGATGCATCGCGAGCTCTAGAGGAGTACAAATTCGTGTGTTAAGGGGATCCTGGAGTGTCATCCTGTTTTATCGCAAATATCTCGGTACTATACTCGTTACTGGCCGCACAGAATTAAAAATCCTTTTGCACAACTATAATATATGCGTTAATGTGGGAAGAAAGTTAAATTATAAAACTTTCTTTCGATTTTCGAGTAAAGTCGACCGTCGTCGCCTATATTAACGTGTGTGCCGTAATCGTGCAGAAAAGACTTTTAGTTTCGTGTAGTTAACAACTCATACAGCACATTTTATCAGAGGGACATCCTGGGAACGTCCTTGGAATGTAAGACGTCCTCTGGACGTCTTTGGAACGTTCCTTGGAGGATTACAGTACTAATAAATTTGCGGTAAAACAGGATGACTGGCAGGATCCTTTTAAGGCTGTTGCGCCGAGCCGGATAGGTCCGACACACATCCGTGAGATTTCAGTTGCGCTCGAACGTCAACCGGCGACTCGACGATGCAGAGTCCATTGAAGGTACGCCGCGCGTAAACACGGCCGGTCGAGTGTAAACGGTAATACTTAGTTAGTAAACAACACTGCCAGTCATACATTTACGAATTTAATCGACGGTATTTGTGAAAAAGAATAGCCTAATCTGAGAGCGTGCTCGCAACATCGTCCGCCCCAGCGCGAACTCCGCGCGCGTCGTTCGATGTTCGCGCGTGACGGGGCGCATTGTTGCGCGGACGCTCCCCGTAATTATACCATTATCGACTGTCATTATAACGATAATATTCGCTATTACTTAACGAGAAAGATACGTAAATATAACACGCTATTACGGGGGGAATCGGCCCTTCCTCGTGAAAGTCGGCGCGATCGTTAATTATTGTTCGAATTCAATCGAATGAAGATCCTCCTTCCCGCACGAGTCTCCCCTCGGAAGAGGGGGGCTGCGAGAGGGGAACGTTTAATTATAACGGATGTACACTGTAAGAGCATGTATGAGAAAAATGTCGAATATTGCTGGTATAGTAAAATATATATACAAGTTAATAAATATGTCCTCGATTTATATATACCGTATCTCTCTCTCGTCGAGAGTAACGCGAGACACGAGTATCTCTGTTGTTGATCTCACTCGTTTGCGACGTGATCAAGACGAACACACACATACACACACGATATGGTTCTCGTTATCTCGTTTCGATTGGACGAATGTAACGTGCATAGATCACGCGATTCGCGGTATTTCACTTGTTGAATTTTACAAGCAACGTGCGCGCGTTAACGCTGGAAACATCAGCGGAACGAAACGCGATAAACAAGAGAGAGAGAGCGTTGATCGCGACGTTGGGAAAGTTTGCAGGGTTGATATAGCGGCAATAACAATTTCCAATAAATCAATTTGACTGATTGCGATTTTTTATAACTTATTTATATCATATTTACATACACAGTTATTTCCTTCCTATATGCACAATGCACGTGTTATGATACAACGAGTATAATTACTTGCAATGGAAACGTGTACGATCTTTCTTTTCGCATATACCATAAGCCTTTCAGGGATCCACCCATTTTCACCGATCTTGTCGAAAATCATGCACTTTGTGCTAACAAATTCAATGAGAATGTCTCTGCACGCACACGTTTTCTCTGATCAAGTTCGGAGAGCAGCCGATGTCCAATGGGAGAATGTTTCTCAGAAACTCTCTCTCTCTCTCTCTCTCTCTCTCTCTCTCTCTCTCTCTCTCTCTCTCCCTCTCTCTCTCACTGGACACCGACTGTGCTCTGGACTTCGTCAGAAACGATGCGTTCACGGGCCGTTTCACAATCGAGTGTACGGATGATTCGATTTTCGTTCTTTTTTCATCATCAAAATCAGTCAATACCAAGTTATTGTTATAAATAATTAGTAACAATTGTCCCCTGCATTTCCACGGGGACAAATTGCGCCATTGCTACTTGTTCTGCTATCATACCGTTTCTTTCTTTTTCGGCTGTATGTCATCGTCATTTACGATCTTCTCAGGAATTTCATGGGAATGGTTTTTTAGAGAGTTATTTGCGACATTTGGACTTTCCGTAACGTTTAACTGCGAAAAATTCGCCATGTTCACGTTGTTTATCTTTAATAAATTCATAATGCCCCAGTTGGTGTATTTGGATTTGTCGGAAGTCTCTAACGTGAAGATGGCATCGTGCGCTTTTTCTGTCAACCGATTCAGCTCGAAGATACTCACATTCTTGCTAACGTTCAGTGTTGTCTCGAGCGGATTGACAATGTGAAGCGCTGAGTGCGACGGTTTCCTGATCGGTACGCCTTCGCGAATGCATATTCCTTTCATGTAAAAATCGAACGTCGAAAAGTATTCGAAGAAACCAAACAGAAGATGCTCCAAATCGTCTTGATTCAATTTGTACTTGTATTCGTTCGGTAATTTCTGGACGTCTCGCAGGAAGGTACAGTCGATGCCGTTCTCTGAATGACGAGCGTCATCGCATGCTACAGGAAAAAAGAAGGGAGATTATTATAAGCTCGTATTGGAGATTTAAATCTTCGCCTCGAACTCGTAATAATCGCGCCAAGAGAGGATTGTAACATTCGTTCGCGCATCTCACTTACTCGCGTATATTCTCAACGCTCTTAACGATGGCAATATATTTTTCTGCTGCAAGTAGAATAATACCAACAACGAGAGAGAGAAATTTGTTATCCAGTGGCCCGGTGACTCGCTCGTTATCTCTTGAATCTTCGCCCATTTACGTATCATAAGAACAAGCGGCCTAACCCGCCAATCTATCTCTCCGTATAGATTCAACAGTTCCGACATGTACACAGCGGACCTACAAGGAAAATATCGAAGTGCGAGTTTCGTTTCAGCAAAGTTACACGATTCGATCTTCTTACATGTTACTAGGAACACACTTAGATCTTCTTACATGTTCGTTGTGCTTAGGTCACACTCAAGTTCGGTGTATTCGAAATTGAATTTGATGATGGGTACTCGAGCCTCAAAGATTCTTCGTACGTTCTCGATTCCAGGGATAAAGTGCTGCATGGTGTTTGCAAGTATTCCCATAAATTCCTTCGCCTCATATCTTTCGTTAAATTTCATGGACTTTGAATGAAATATCAATCTGCTCGTGGGGTTATTCTATAAATAAACAGCAAGATTCGTTGGTTATTGTATAGTGGCAATAGTGAGGAAGTGAACAATTCGAATACCGTGTACTTACTATATTAGCATCGGGGACGAGAACTAAATCAAGGTCGCATCTTTTCCTCCCGAAGCCGTTTATAGACGAACCAAACGGCAGGACCTTCATTCTGCAAAATAATCCGGAGAAATATTCTTCTAAATGATGCGCAGTATGAAATCTCAGTCTTGTTTCTAATTCGCTCAATTTCAATGCATCGTACAGATGCAGTATTTGTCCTGATATCTGTAAAATAAAGATATTAGCTTCACACGATGCCAATTGAAATTTCAATTGTATACAACAAATCAATGACATTACCGATTTTGAATGGTACAATATATTTGAGATTTGCTTCACAGTAGGATATAAATTATTATTTTCTGCGGTTATTATTATATTTTTATTATTGTTGTGTGATTTCTGGCTAAATTGGTTTTTAGAAAACCACAATACTGATGATTTTACTGGGACAATTAAATCAGAATTTGCAAAGGTAGCAGATGATAAAATCTTTTTCACTGTTGCTTCATCGTTAAACTCAACCAGTATATAATTCTGGAAAAAGACGATATACATTATTGTAACACTGCTTGTATACATCAAAAATATTGTTAAACTCAAGATTATCACATAATTGTGGCTAAAATATAAATATAACTGACATACACGTTGTTTATTGCTTCGATAGTGATGCATACTCAGAATCGTTCCGAATTGAATACAATAATTTTGGAGATCGTTGTAAGAATTCACGGAGTACACTTGTACCAATATACTTCGACATGCTTGATCCCTCCTCTTGGCAATTTCGACTTCAAATGCTGTGAGCTTGGTGTTAGCCGACGTCTTTTCACCTGTAAAATACAGTCGGACAAACGTTATATAGGTTATGTTACATAGGTTACGTGAAGAGATCGCAATACGCGAAGGCACGGTTATCGATTCGAAGGATATTGATTGATATTATATACAAAACGATCATTGCAAAGCTCAGAAATTTTCCCGAAGGAGTTTGTACATTGTTGTTTGCAATCTTTGCCGGTTATGTGCTAAAGTTAGGTTAGTCTATATTTACTTTGGCTATTGTTCCTTTCGTGAAATGCACTGGAAAACACCGTGGTGCGCTTGTTCGCTTTGAATTTTACCGTACTAGTTGTGAATTTGCAATAACAACGATTTAACAAAGAGAGCGTATTAAGGTTAGCACGATTAAAGAACGCCATTGTAAAACTTTCGCACAGCCCCGCGTGTTGCGCACACGCACCGACGAGAAAAACCGAGGAGCGCTGACGTTAATTCTCGCGACGCCGCTAGGTAGCGCCAGGTAGTCCGTCAGTCTCGTCGATTCGAACGCGTCCATCTGATTTACTCCGAAGTGTGATTTCAACTTAATATTCTTCAGCACGCGTCCAAACAGCGAGCTAGATGAACTCGCCTCACGTCCGCCAGACGAGGAACCAGAGTTCTCCCGAGTCCTGCCGCATCCCGATCGCGAAAATTGAGGCTCGAACTGCGAGAGAAATGTCTATTTCGAGGCGTTCCGAGTCTCGCGTCAAGGTAAGGGAAGGGTATTTCTGCACCCCAAAAGGACCATCGCGACGATGATGGCGCGGCCAATTCAGACGATGACGTAAACTCGCTCCGTCTTCCTCCTTCTCTCCTCCATCGGCGCCTCGACGCGTTCCACCGTCCTCCCACTTCATTCCCGCAGCATCTTTTCGCGTGACCGTAGCTGCGTGACGCCTGTTAATCGAACGGGAAAGAGAGGGACGCGCGACCTTCTCCCCTCTATCTCTCTCTCTCTCACGCGCGCGCACCGCCATCGTGTTTTATCTTCGTCGCGTCACGACCTCGTCTCCGTCTTTCGCGCGTCTCTCGCATCGGCCGTGAGCGGCCGCCCTCTCTCGCTCTATCTTCTCCGCCGTTTTTTTCTCGCTCACGCAGCCTTTTCGCTGTCTCCTTTCACCTCGTTCCCTTCGTCTCTCTCTTTATCTCCCTATGAAAAGCGGCTCTTGTGCAGAACTCCCTCTTGTTCCGTCGCCTATCGCACCCACCCGCCTGCGAACACCTTCATCGCACTGTCTCTCTTTCCTATCGAGATTTAAACCCGAGTTTAAATCACTGCTCTCTCTCTCTCCCTCCCTCCCTCCCTCTCTCCTTCCCTCTTTCTCACTCTCTTTCGCCCTCCCGCATCCTACGTAGTCGGCCGTGCTTTCTCCTTCCAACCGGCGACGCGCGCGACATCTCCTTCGCGCGCCCGGAGGAATCGTACGCCTCCGACCAATACGATCGCGCCGCTCTCCCCACCATTTTGCGCGCGCAGCCCATGAGGAAGCACGAAGTGTGGCGAACTTCAGTCTCGAGCCTCGCGTAGATCGTAACGGACTCGGCCGCCGCGACGCGCCGTCCTTTCACGCTCGATTAGGCTCCATGGAGAACCGCGGGCCCGACAGCAGGTGCAGTGCAGTGTTCGAGTAAGAGCGTGGAGCAGGAAAAGCGGAGAACCACCAGCCTCGACGACGAGCGAGGGCCGCAGGAAAGGGCGCGAAAGGCGTGCGCGCGCGAACATCCACGGGACAGAAGGTGCTCCAACAACACGGTATAGCAACACTCACACACACAAGCGCTTATTTATCCAACGCGCCTCATCCACGCGAGACAGCCGTCCGTGCTCCGTTCGCGAGATCCTCGCGACTGAGACTAACGAATCGACAATCCCCCGAACGACGCTCCGACGAAAATCGCCATTATCGTCGGACGCGCGAAAAGCGTTGCCGTTCGAAAAAGACGCAACGCTCGAAACGCGCGTGCGCGCGGAGCCGCGCGCATCAGATTCAGCTGATTGACACCGTACGGTATAGAATCCTGCAGAAATGACAGATCCGTCGTCGCGATGAATTCTCTGCGGCAGGTGAATTTATTCGAAATTATGCGTTGAGCGCGTGCACGATCGCTGAATCTCGTCGCTCTTCATCGGCATTGCAGGCTCGTCCGAGCTCCCGAAATTGTCAGGAAAGAGAAAGAGAGAGAGAAAGAGAGAGAAAGGGAGAGGGACATAGCGGAAGGATAGCTCCCAAAGTTTTGGGATGTCGACGTACAGGAGATGGACTTTGTGGCCGGTGAGGACGCGTTTTCGACACTTCGCAAAGACGCCGACGATCTATCGCAGCTGAGATCGCCGATGATCGAACGGGCCGATCGATCGTGTTGATCGTGGAACTTCCTTCGGGTGAATTGTGCGCTCCGACAGCACTTCGACATTTCAGCTCCACGAGTGAGTTCGCTTGGTTGGCGAACGAGTCTGCTGGCGACAGAGCCACACGGGGGGAAGAGTCTCTCGCTGCGTTTTCGGTGTCGTAACCGACTCCGCGAGTAACCTGGAATTATCCTCGAGACTTCGGCAAAGGAGCAGCAGGTGAGAATCCATTTACCGTGATTACTATTGTCATTCCCCGGAAGCACGCGGGAATATATTTCCTGCATTTAGAATGCCGGGAGATGATATCGCGCGAGCGAATCGGAATATCTTTCAATCGCGCATCATGACGCTTCTCGGAAGTTATAGGCCACGGGGAATGATAATGTTATGATAATGCTGTGAGAAATCACGGAGATGAGCTCGGCAATACAAACGTTCGCGCAATTATCTCGCACGCTCGTCCGATTTGCATTCACGCGATGAACATTTCGCAACGACGCGAGAATTCTATACATAGATGCACTCAGGGATTATTAATTGATTGTTTATTCGCGCCAAGTACTCGTCCCCTACGATTATATTTCAACAATTGCATTTGGTAATAATTAATTGTTAGTAATTAATTATCGCTAATTTAATTATCAAAACAAAGACATTGTTCGCGGATAAGCGAGAATTCGAAACAAGAAACGCGTGACTAACAGCCGGACGGATAATGTCAACTTAGGAGATTAATAATGACGTTATGCAACGGAAAAGAGCCCAAGGCTTCTCTCCGTTAGGCTCATCGCCGCATCGCCGGCGTTGTGGGCGATTCTTAACCAAATATGCCGCTACCAAGGTCCGAATCGCTCATACGGGGCCTCGTGTGGGTGAGAATGACATTTCGATATCGGCTATTACGAAAATGGAAAGCGATTCTGGAGCGAGGTTTAAAGAGCATATCTATGCGCATTCACATGACAAAGTGATAGCTGCGAATGGCGAATTAGACCTTACGCCTTTCACAAAGTATAGCCGGGATAGTTTATCGCGTCAATTTTTCAGTTTAGCGATTATCATAATTTTCGATGCGATTAGACACGTGCAAACGTGCAGATACGTCTAGAATACGAGGCGTCACAGCCTTTTCGTGCTGCGCGCTTCCATATGTGGGCGTTGAAATCATCGGAGATTTCAACGCCCGCATATAGAAGCGTGCTAAGCCAGAAGAGTGTCGGAGATTGCTTCGGCGGACAACCGCATCGTTTTACCTTGCTCTTGAATTTTTCCGATTCGACATGGCTCGCCGCACACGAGCCGAAACCCTAAATTACCTGCGCGACAGGTATTTTCACCGACAAAATAATTGCACACCTTGTTTAAAACATCCGACGTTGTCTGTGTACAATTAGTACAAATAATTTGCATAGAGGCTATTTGTAAAGAACTCTTTATGCTGACGTTGCGCCAAAGAAGGGAAATTGAAATAGGAATGAAAATAGACGATATTTTATTTATTTCGATAATAAAATATTTTTCTCAATAACAATGACAAAATATTATACGATAAATCATAAATATCCTTGTTTATAATTGTGTACGTACATAAAGAAAAAGGTTTGTTTGGATTTAGTATAAGTGTTATTTGATGGTTTGTTCGTTTAATATAAATAATATAATTTAATATTGAATATCATTTTGCCCGAATGAAAATGTTGTTTCACTGTAGAGTGAATTAAATATGTTCAATAGAAAAAAACAATTATTAAAAAACAAATATTATTTAGAGAAAATAGATAAATAATATTTAGTTGCGAATAAAAAGAAATTAATTTTATTATGTATTAAATATTGTTCCACTGAAAAACAAAAAAGTTTTTTTAATAGTTTTCTAACACAACGTTACTTTTCTCAGATAATTTATTTTTGACAACCATTACATTTTCATTAAATCCGAAGAAATCCTCTTCTTTGTGTTGAGAGGGACACATTCTTAACCGCCGGTATCCGCGCGAATTTGACGCGCGTACCCGCGACCTACCGCGAAGAGGAAGGTGGAAGTCGCCGCCAAGACCTAGGCGGAGACCCCAACGATCTCGTGAATAACGATGGATAAGATCGCGGTAGATCGGCACGGCGCCAGTCGTGCGTCGAAAAGGGTGCGGGTGCCGCGAAAATGGCCGCAACGCTGCGTTCGCAACCGCGTCCACCGCAAATGTCTACCATGTGGTGACGATGGTGGTGGTGGTGGTGGGCCTGGTGGTGGTCGAGGTCGATCGCGTACCAACGCCGTCGCCGCCGCCTATATCGCGATGCTCTAAAAAGTGAACGTTGCATCGTGCACCGCCGCCACCGCCTTTGCGAATCAGCGTGTCGCTTTCTCGGCTGCGAGCCAGCACCCGAACGCGAACGGGCCCTGGCTACTAACCCACCTGAAAACGTCCACCGTCTGCCGCCTCCGACGAGGTCGGCCTTAACCCTCGCCCCACGATGACGTCATGGCTCGAGGAAGCATCGCGATTGTCGGTTTTCTTTTCTTCCGCACGTCGGATTCCGATTCGCAGAATCGAACCCCGGGAGCGAATTACCGAGCCTTCTTCTTCGTGTTCCGTACTGATTTATGTGAGGCGGGACGAGAGGGTTGGGACGCTCCTTTGCGAGTCTGATAGGATGAACGATTACGAGTGCGAGGGGGCATGGTCGTGGAACAAAACTGAAAACGAGTACAAGGTCGGTTGGTAGCGGGAAAGAGAGAGAGAGAGAGAGAGAGACGGGGTGATAGGGAAAGAATACTTCGGAATCTCGCGGAATGGGACTGGACGCGTATGGCCTCGTTCTGAATTGATCCCGATCGGAATTGTTTAATTATCACCTATAAAATGTATGAGAAAATCTAGAGAATAACTGAATAATTCCGATCGTAATCGATTCCGAACGGTTCCGTAATACGTTCCGTAATAATCCCTTCCATAACAGGTTCGATCGCCGTGCCCAAGGTGCGTTTCTTTCGAAAGAATTCTCCCCGGGACTTGTGTAATATCGACGCGCGAAATAATAGGTGTCGGACGTGCGAGTGCGAGCGAGGAGCGGCGAATTTTCGAATCTGCCGCCTCTCGCACGGCGAACGATGTTTGCGCGGACGATCATATTCATGGTAATTCGACCCAGTTATTAATAAGACTTTCTCTTTTATTTTAGCCATGGACTGGAGGGTGGTAGCGTTGGCATTTCTGGTGGTGAGTACACGAGAGAAAAATATTTCTTTCTTTTTTCTCGCCCGCGTTTCGCTACGCACGAACGTGAGTTTCGCCTCGAACGAACGCAACTCGGTTCACCGTTTTCCTCCAATCCCGTTCGGACGTTCCCGATTGTTTTGTTTTGCTTTTTGCCGGGATTTCTTTGCGTTTCTTACGAAACTCTCGGGGTAAACGGATAAAATGTAAGCCGAGCGTTCGCTTCTTCGAAACAACCGCGTGCTTGAAGGAACATCGTGAATGAATGTGATTACCTTCACGCGTATTCCTCTCTTACAAAATATATTACATTCCGCTCGCGTGATGGATGATGTACGATTTACCTTACAGATAAAATCGTTCCAAATTCATTTGCGTTACGCGACTCGCGTAAGTAATTAGTGCAGCCAACAACGTAACAACGATTGCATTTTGTGAGGAGGAAGCGCGCGCGAACAAATACGTCTGCATTCGGCGGCAACTCGCTAAGGGGAAGGAAAAATGGTTCATCTCGCTAAAATTACAGCCGGCACCGGTGCCGGCCATATTTCTTATCGTTCCAACAAGAAAGTAGTAATGGCGATATAGCGTTTAAGTTTATTATCTCGGACATATAGTTACCTGCTACAGTTAACGTGACTATAGCAGCGGTTACTACAAAGAAGAAGAAGAAAAAAAAATGCTTTTCCCGACCACAATTATTCCACCGTGTAATCATAGTCGCAGATGCCAAACACTTTCTTCTCGGTGCCGATGGTCGGAGGAATCCGGACGATTATCCTCGCACCCGGCTCGATATCTCGCGACTGAAGGACGGACGGGTAATTATTATCCGGGAATACGCGATTCGCGCTATATCGTTTCGCGGATAAACGCGGATCGGCGTGTCCGCCGCCGTCGCAGCAACGCGTACGCACACTTTCTCTCTCGTGCGTGCTGCGTCGCACGCTCGTGTCGGTTCGGCGGTATGTGATGGATTACGTAAGCCTTTGTTGGCACAAGCACATCGTGCGCGACGGCGTTGGTGAGTGCTAAAGCATGTCGTCAAACAGCTGCCGCCTCCGATATTCAAATTAACGCTCGTCGGTGAAAATTTGACAAACGATTTGCTCGCCGAGAAAGCAGCTCGGCGACTTTCGAATGATTTTCAGACCCAGGCGTAGGCGAAATACGGCCGGTGAACCAAGTTTCTTCTCTAATTCGCGGCGTGCCGTCGCCTGGCACTTGTTTCCCCTCGTTCTTAAATCGTCCATGAATCATACACACACGTTGACCGATATTCGAGTCACCAAGACCTCTCGGATCTTGGATACCGCTCTCTCGCGGAAAGTTCGCTCTGGTGACAGCGGAAAAAGTAGCGAATGTATGAAAGCGTAGAAAATACCCGGGATGGGGAAAGGAAATGAAATATATACGCGCACTTTTGCCGTCCAGCGGATTAATCGCGCGAATTAATCGAACAAGTCGATCCCGCGAAGAGATCGCTGTCGGAGCGCGATTTCTAAGCTTATTAACATGTTATTGATCGCTTTGCCTGCCATCATTGGTTGCATAAATTATCATCGTCTGTATTTGACTGATCATTGAATTATGGAAGATACGATTAATTTGAAATATACATGTTTTTTTACGTTTCTTTAGCTCTCTGTTGACCGTGTAACGAAATTTTTAGACGTGACCAATTATTTGTAATCAATTTGGTATGAAAAGTCTTGTCGAGGACGGGCGTGTTTTGTTTTGCTCCTTTGCTATCGGCAAGATGTTATAATGAAAAGTTGCCGAGCCTTTCTTGCAAGCCGTTTGAATTATATCATTTCTTAAATTGGAATTTTTCTCACGGTGGCTAAATTACGCAGCGGTTGATCGACTCGTTGCTAAAGTTGCTAAACCTGTGTTACATGCGAAATGGTATCTCATTCAATGTGTCTTAACCGGACACCCGCATTTCAAAAGTTTTAAGATGCCTTTTCGTACTGACGCTCGACACTGATTTCAGCCTCTCATGAATTTGCGCTTTTAAAGTTTTTGGATCGTCTGAATATTTCTGCTTCATTTGCTAGACAAAAAATCGATGAAAACTCGCTAACATAAGGGACTCAATACGCTCCGAATTTGATAATATAATTATAATAATAATTATTATTATCAATGTAATTAATATATAATTGAAAATCAATATAATTTATACATAACTTCACAAGACGCGGTAATATATGATAGCACCAGTCACCGGCGACCACCGCGGCATTCAACCGTGCAAATTGCCATCGATCGATCGATTATTAAATTTGTCACACGCGACGTGTGATCTGCCAGGTGGGAGTCGTGTCATCTCTCACGACGACGACATTGAGCCGACGTAAACAACGAGCGCGGTAATTCAGCTTATTTAAATACCGACGGTGCGCGCTGTCCGCTTCGTTCGTTGTTCCGCGGCGGTTTCGGAGGACGTTATGTCACCCGTCCGTCCGACAATAGTCGTGGGATCGTTCTCGTGATGGAAGTTGACGGATTTAATGTCGTTAGCCCATTCAAGAGGCGGCAATCCCGACCGGTTACGTAACACATAATAATCGACAATTACGCTAAACTTGGCGTTTACGCGGCTCAGAGCTCTTAAGACGGGACATTTGAGGCCCGCTGACGGATGACGTAAAGAGTAACCGAGCGCCTCCGCGCTCGTGTCGTGAAATGTTGTTCATCGTTAGCACGCACACTTTCTCACGTATTAACGTGTTCTTTCATTTCACCAATGTTCCGCGAAGTCGACTCTGATCCTCCTTTTTTTTTTATAAATAAAATTTGGACTCTCTTGACTAACAATCGGTAATACATAAAAGTGCTAATTAGAATCCGTTCACGACCTGTGCAGTAAGAAAAATTTTGCGTTAAAAGCGGCCCACTGAAACTTCGTGTTACTGTAATACGAAGAATGCGTGAAAAAGTGCACAGATACATGTTAAAGTAACATAAAATTTCAACAGGTCGTTTTAATACGAAATTTTTTGTGCTCTCTTGTTTAATTTTTTTATCCCCTTTTTTTCCTGTTATTTTTATCGGTCATCGGGAGAAAGAAGCGTGTACGGCGTTTTGTCGGAGCACCTCGCGTATATAGGAACGAAAGACAATCCGTTCGGAACCGCCACGCCCACTTTTACCTGGCGTTCTTTTAAATATCGGCGCGGGATCTTAGAGAGCTACGGAGCTCGCTGGCACGTTTCCATTCCGACATTTCACCGCACGGTCGATACAGAACCGTCGATAGCCGGAAGAATAGCGCTCGAACGTGCACTTGGCAGGGCGATATTACGCGTTCGCTCGTTCCTTTGTTACTTACGGGAAAACGGTAACAACGGCTGCCCGATAGCCGGATCCCGCGTGTAAGGCGACTTGCGATTTTGAACACGTATCAAGTTCCGTGCGCGAAACTGGTTCCCCGTCGAAGGGAAAGGATCGCGAATATTACTGAGCGCCTTTCAGAGACCTCCTGTATAGTTCCTCGTACACGCTGGCCAACAGCTGTTTGCCGAAAAAAAACGAATCCTTCGAACGGTGTCCTCGCAGATAGCTGACTCTCACTTCCTAGGCGTACAGTGGAAAACGCGAAGGCGATATCGCTCCCGGCGGACGACACGTGTGGGTCGGAAAGATCAATAGAAACGTGCGCGGACGAGGAAAGGAGAAAGCAAAAAATACATCCTGTCTTCAGAGGCGCTATGTACAAACGTCAAGACGGCTCTCGACGTGATGAGTTTTGCCTCGCTAACTCATTGGTTCATCCAGCGGGTCCAAATCAAGATTCACCGGGGCGAATTATCGTGTCGTCGGATGAGGAATTCGCGAGATCGCGCGATTAATGCAATCGGCCGATGCGGATATTGAAAATTGGTGGTAAATATTAAAATTCGGCGAATATTTGTCGACTAAATATTTGATATTGCAACCGAATAATTTAGTTCCGTGTACAAAATATACAACATACGGAAATACAGTACTGTATGCAAATATATGGAACCAAATTATTTGATTACAGTGATCGAATATTTGGTAGGCAAATATTCATCATATTTTAATATTCATTACGAAATCCTTTTTTCAATGTAGGATTCGCACACGGAGGGAAATATTTTGATAGCATAGTAAATTTGTCAGTTACTATGATGCCGGCGAAAAGATCTGTTTGAATGAACGATTTTTTTTCCTTATAAAAATATCTTTATGCTGTCACTGTAAGTGACAAATTCGCCGTGCCAGCAAAATATTATCCTCCGCGCGTAGGCGTCCGCTCAGCGTCCGGAAGCCGACGGATTCGCGCGACGGCCGCTCTTCGCCCACACGACGCGGCGGAATTCCAGGAAAAGACCGGCGGGAGCCGCGGCTGAAGTTGGACATCGTCGGGCACGATCGTTCGCTGATACTCGGGCGTCGTCCCGTCCGACGTAATCGCGGGCGGGTAAGTCTCGCTCGCGGCGTCAGATCGCTACGTCATCGGAGCACGCGCCGCGTGCAATCGCGTACAAGAGAGTGACTAACGTGCGTCAGTACGAGAGAGGCTTGATGTGTCCGCAATGGCGACGAAGTAGTGAGCGAGCGAATAAACGGTCGGCGATTCCAAGGAGATCCCGGCCCACGCGTTAGATCCGCGATCACAGCGTTAGATCATCGATCGCCTATCGATGGTCGTCCCAATTACCCATTGAACTACTTGACGTCCGCGAGGTCGTCGCCGAAGATCGCGGGCTGCCACGCAACGTTACGATGTCAACGTTGATTGTCCAATCAAAGTGTCACTTCTTTGTCAACGAAAAACAATCTCCACGTCGATCGAGCGATCGATCTCTCCGTTTCGCAATTGATTATTAACTCTAGAATGAATACACGCTTGAATACTTGCTCATAAGCGGAGACATAGTTAACTGAGACAATCCATGCGTTCAATGAGAGATGCTAATATTGCGTTAAAAGAAAAAAAGTGCTACATTTAAGTGAATATTTGCTGAGGCTCCTATCAGACTACGCATCAGAGATTGAGATTGAATTGAAATACGGCTAATCGCAAAGTTGACTACAATTAATTCCAATGCGTAGTCTGATAGAGGCCTGAGAAATATTGGAGCAATTATTTTACTTGAGTTATATAGACGTTACTTGAACGTGGCACATGGAAAGAAAAAAAATGCGTTCAAGCAATTCACTTAATCCAAGTAAATAATTACGCCAATATACTCCTTAATAAATATTTACTTGAATATAGCATCTTTTTCTTCCTTTGTGAGTGTAGCATAATAAAATTTCAGCACGCGAGAGAATTCGATTTCCAATTCGAAATTAGACTTTTCATTTTTAATCGAATTTCAATTTAAGTTTCTTGCGGAGTGTCCGGGCTCAATCAACATCGTCGTCAGAGCGTCGAGGATAATATCGCGCGAGTCCTCTTCGAATTTACGACAGTTCTACGGTAAGGAAGAACGCGTACGAGGCGAGGGGGAAGCGCGTATCGCGGATGGAGCGAAGCGTTGTGGAAGGTCAGTCCTCAATGGATTCCATCGGATGGTACGCCGCGGACCTTATAAGGTCCGGTCTGCCGCTCTCCGTTGCGCTGCACTTTATCGAGGCATCTCTCCTCCGGTTTGTTTCGCGCTCGAATCACGCGTCTCCTCGATCCAATTATATCCACACGATGCCTCGGAGGGGCTCGTATCGATCGAGGCGACAGTTATCTCGCCGTGTGACATCGCGTTAAATTAGCGACACGGTATGCGCCGCTTGCTAAAATTCTCTCAGTCGCCGAGAAACACGTGATTCCCGTGTTAATACTTCACTTCGGCGAGTTATTATTAAATATGGTCGCGAATATTCTCCGTTGATCACGCTTGGGTAAGATAAGAGGAAGAGGGCAAGAGAGAGAGAGAAAGAGAGAGAACGACAGGAGGGAGAGTGATGCAGGAGCTACGTCGTTCCCTGTGTACACACTCGAATGATCAGTGACTCGTTAGACCACTTTCATTGCACCGACGAACACGCGCCGGCCATGCTGACGTCAGTGTCTGCCACAGAGACTCCTGTCGTGAAACTCTCCTATTCGCGCCTTCGTGGGAGATCATTGAAACGACCGCTCGGCGGCGATCACGCACAAGACGGAAAATGGTTTTTCGCACAGTTACGCGAGCGATTTCATTTCCCGCGCGAAAGAAACGCGAGAGGATCTCCGTCTGCAAGAAGAGCCTCCGAGGTCGTTTAGAAATCGACGGTTTTTCTCACGGATTCACTCATTCACCTGTGGTCGGTACGTGGAATCGAAAAAAAAATCTGGTAAACAAATATATACTTGTTTATATATATATATACTTGTTTTTTCTACCAGGATTTTTTTTATTATTATGAAAAAAAATATATTTTGGAAAAAAAATTGCTACGTTCAAGTAAATATTTGCTAAGGAATACTGAAGTTTATTTTATTCGGATTAAATAAATATTACTTGAATGTAGCACACTGAAAGGAAAAAAGTACATTTAAGTAATATTACATGCCAAGAAGAGACTTGGTTTGCAATTTTTTGTTTAATTACACGCATCTATCCACACTTTCCCAGTAAATGTCAACTAACAGCAACATAACAACAATGTTACAATTTCTCATTCAACAATGTAACTGTTACATACAACGCATGTTAAATTGCGCTTACATTGTTGCGTGAGAAATTATAATTACGCGTAATATTACTGTTAGTTGGCGTTTACCGGGTTATAACTACTTGGGTTATAACTACACGACTAGGTAAAATCTAATACATAAATATCACCGCGCGAACAATGCTTCTCTCATTATTCCTATCTTATCCATCGCAGCTTTTTATATCTAATTGCTTACCGTTGCTTACTCTTATTTATTTCCTACTTGATTCTTGCGCTAAACTTCCCCAAGCAATTTACTACCTCTCCTTACATTCCTTTGCTCTCAATCTTATTTCCCCCTCCTATATCACTAGCTTTTCCCTTCAACGATATGGAAAAATAAGAACGATCGCGCCTGTTGTATTCTCGAGTTGTTCCGATCGATCTCTTTTTATAGCGTATTTCGAAAGAATCGCGAGATACGTGATCGTCCTTGCCTCACATTCGAGCTTGTTAGTCACCGCCGCGTTTCCCCTTACCTACGCGAGATCCGTGTGCGCAGATCAATTTCCACGAGGCGCACTCGATCTCTGCTCGGTTAATACCGGCGATAAGGGCGATTTAAGCGCAGCTCGTGTACACGCTAATTCGCGATTCGCGCTTGCTCGCCGATTAAATCGTCGTCCGAGATAATCCGTGTCTCCTGCATACATCATCGTCGTGATCGCGCACTTATATACGTATGTTAGGCGAAATTAACAGCGATCCGTCGCGACACATACCGGCGGTGATGAGCCTCGAATTGGATGGATGGAAGGCAATTACCGGTACCCGTGTATCTCGTCACTGTTAATCTAAAAATGGAGTCGCGTTGTGTTACGTGTTCCGCTGGATGGCATAATTAAGGGCGATTTTACTCAAGGGGAGGGAAGGTAACGTTAATGCGCTGCACGTCTTTTCCATTATCGGAACCGAC
The DNA here is from genome assembly GCF_001313825.1 of Dinoponera quadriceps. NCBI lineage: Eukaryota > Metazoa > Arthropoda > Insecta > Hymenoptera > Formicidae > Dinoponera > Dinoponera quadriceps. Next base: position 173,093 of record NW_014555113.1, on the reverse strand, counting down.
TGCGCGCCAGCTCGCTCGCTCTCTTTCCTCACGTACAAAGACTCGTCCGTCGTCGGTAGCTCTCTCATTTACAACCTTGCAGGACGGCCGGCGGGCTTTCAGGTTTCACTTAAAAGATCAATCATCGTTTCCATTACTTCATTTCCTCTGCGCGCTGAAGTGGTGACGAAATCGCGCGCGGGTTTCGATGATTTTCGACGATTACCGGCGACCTTGGCGCAACAATTTTTTACTTTCCCGCTGTTACCGCTCGTCCACTGTGCGTCATCCCGGCTCGAGATTTTTTAGTCCCGCTTTAAGTCTAATTTAGTTCTACATTAAGTCTTCCAGGGTCTTCTGTTCTGTGCTCAATTGATGCTGCAAACTTACTTCCGTTTGTTTCCTCTTGAAGACTTAACGTATACGTTAATTCTATAGAATTAAAAATCTCGACTCGGAACGTCCGACATTCCTCGATCGCCGGCAGCGGCTCGAAAAAGAATGCCCTCTCCCTCTCGAATCCTTAAAAATAACAATGATGTGTGTCTGGATCGATTCGACGCGGAGTAAAAACGGCGTGATTCATACATCCTGGAAAGCGCGAGCATGCTGCGAGAGGCGAAGAGATAGAGAGAGAGAGAGAGAAACACAAAGAGAGACGATCGAGAGTCTAGCCGAGCTTGACATTTTCGCGGAACTTTCATATCGCGCACTTTAATTGAACGACGGCGATCGATCATCGGTCCCACGTCGATGGATTAATACCTGGATGCGACGACGCGGTGCAACGCGGTGAACGCGATCATCCGTCGCACGTGCGATGCGTGGGAGAAATACTGGGTATCTTAGAAATTGCACCACCGGCTCTAACTCGATTGCCGATAATTAAGCCGCGATGTGACGGTCGACAACTCGCCGAGCTCTCGGGTGTGGATTGCCGGGTGTTAAGGTGACCGAGTACACCGGGAAATTGTTTAGAAAGTTCCCTCGGACGGGTCAGGCCGGCGTCGGGAGATAAGATTAATCACGCTGACCGCTAACACATCATTGCGAATACACGCTGCTTATTGATCGTAATTACGTGCGAATTACTTCGATGCATGCGGCCGCCTCGGGGCGTTTCACAGTTCCCGCGCGAGTCCGCTTCTTTTTTCCCTCCCTCCCCTCTTTTTCGCTTTTGCTTTTATCCCTTACGAGGCGGCGTCTCGCGCGCGCGTATTTCATCATTGACTTCGCCGCGAGAGTGCCGATGATATCACGCTGCCAATTGTGGTAACTTGCTCCGTCACCGGGAATAATCCCCCGATAAATACGGAGCGCCTCCGGGGAGGGAGAGAGAGAGAGAGAGAGCAGTAAAAGTGACGGGCGACACTCTCTTTTTCCACGCCTCGGTTTACCTAACGACTTATTCGCGGGAACTTTATGTAATCTCTCTTCCAGAGCGCGATCCGCGTTTTCCCGTTTTATTAATTCCCTTTCCGCGTCTCGTCCATTATGCGCGTTTTCCCCAGGCTGCGAATATCCAATGCAAGCTCGGACGGCTTGTCTCCTCGCGGGAGGAAAGTTCCACGTATTCTTTATTCAAGTATAAAGTATCGAGAAGTTTCGCGCATGCGTACGTTGTAACGTTGTGACGTGCGCGTGTGTAGTTATTACAATATCGTGTGTACGTCTCTCTCTCTCTCTCTCTCTGGTGCTATTCATTTGCGCCTCTCCCGTTCAGATACGCGCTCACCGCACACACACAGCGCGTACGACGTCGTCAACGATAGCGTAGCCAAGTTGCCGCTAACAATCGTATCTTATTAAGCGAGAAGATCTAAAACATGCCTTTCCCCTCTTTCCAGATCACAATAACGAGGCACAGCAGCAGCAGCACACACGCAGCCCAGATACCTCAGCAGCCGTCGACGTGTGAGTACACAATACGCGAGACTTACTTTCTAATCGTCCGCGAGAGGGTGATAACTAATTAGAGCGAATCAATTAGGCGTTAAGATCCCCCTTCGCGTAGAACCGAGGAAAATTCGCGACGCTTCTCTTTCCCGCGTCTGTTTTTCCTTTTTTTCCCCTTTTCTCCCTCTCGAGTAGCGATGTAAACCTCTTCGTCGTCGTGAGGAAGATTTTCTTCCGTGGAAAAATCTCGCGCGCGCGCGACTCGAGAGGCCAAAGTGGCCGGATAATCAGATAAAAGTGGACACTTTCGACATGATGCGCACTTTCTAATGACGGCACAATGACGCCTGATGACAATGATGCGATATAATGATCCGAGAGGGTGCTTGAGGTAACGAAGTATAACAGTTCGCTGGTAAGAGTAATTACTGGAAAGTAATCGCCCTCTCGTGTACGTGCTTTCTCAAACTTATCATCCGATGGAGGGACTTAATTAGAGTTGTCCGGGCTAATTGCTCGCGCGGACCACTCGCGCGTTTTGATCACCTACGCGAACTGCGTACTGCGCGAACTCGACAGTGGACGAAACTTCGAGAGATCATCGATTTTTTCTCGGACTCGATGTTCAACATATATGAGTGTTAAAATAACACATTTTATACTTCATTATTAGTAACATATTAATTTAATAATTTTTTAATAATTAATTTAATAATTTTATACTAATTTTTTACATAATATTTGTGTTACCTTTCAATATATTCACTTTGCCGTAAATTAAATTAACACTATATTTGGGTGTATCGTTTCGGACAAATGTGTTAAATTTGTGTTAAATTTGACGCCAAATTTTTTACCGTGCGTGCACGGAAAATTTATTCACGCGCTTTTCACGGGTCGCGTATCGATAGTTGATAAATGAGTTGGATCGTTTTTTATTATACGATCCGCGGCGTCGGTCGCGAATTTTTGCTCCCGCTTGTCGAGATCAGGCGGGAGCGATTAATCGAGCCGGACGGATAATTGAACGAAAGGGAAAAGCGTCGTGTACTCTCGGGCACGGAAGAGAGCCTTTCCAGACGAGCGACGACCTTCCTTGGAAGACATTGCTTTTGCTGGAAGGTGAACGCAGCCGTGCGACCTAGATTCTCATGTGGAAAGGAGCGAGCCGCGATCGCACGGGCAGAACAGAGAGGGCGAGACCAGATGTAAACGGCATGAAACGAGATGACGATTATAACCGGGACGGCGTGCGAGCGTGCATGGCGCGGCGATGTCCTCCTCGACGGCATCGACGGCGAATCGAAAGTCCCTGTAACCGGCGGCGGCGGACACTTTCAGCCTTTTACCTCGCACGCAGTCGCGGACCGCTAGAATTTCACCCGTCGAATCGAGCGAGGAAATACGGCACGTTTCATACACGATGTGCACAAACACACACACACTCACGAGAAAAGTCGCTTTTACCCGCGACGAAATTTTCTTTCCTCGCGAGCTTCCTCGCGGATCTCGGGATGCTAGTCGGATGATTCTTTTTTTTTCTTTTTTCGAAGGGAATCTGAGAGAGAGAGAAAGCCGATCCCGTCTTCGTGAAACCTGTTCGAAAGGGAGAAGGGAAAAAATCGATAAGACACACTTGTGATCGCGAGCGAGACGAATTTTATATCTCGGGTTTTTATTAGCTTATTTGATGGAGAGGTGTTTGAGTTGAACGGACTCGTAATTCCAGACGGCGATACCCGTAACGGAGGCCTGAACGTAACGAGGTGACGATTAATGAGCGAGACGAACACACGATTTTCCTCTCGACAGTGACGAATCGAAAGTCTCCGTTAAAGTCCGCGGGCGCTTTTGCTTTTTGTCGTTTGTTCCGCCGCGGTATCGTCTGGCCGCCGTCTTCCTCGTTGTCCGACGGAGGAAAATGAAATTGTTCCGTTCTGCCCTGATAAAAAGAAACCGAGCACGTACCCACCTTTCCGCGTGATACGTGAGATTGATTCGCTTATAACTGTGTCTCTATTACCGCATACGTGTTTAGCCTGCAGCAGTTCTCAACTCGCTCGTGTAATCCCGATGGCGTGTTTTGCATCGTTTGTGCCGGCGCCCCTTTTTCCAGCCCTTCTCGAAGGCAAAGGCATTATATTTAAAAAGTGTAAAAATCAACAATATCCGCTTCTTCAGCGTGAATTCTTAAAAATCGAACGTTTCCACGTGCCCTTATATTAAACAATTTTCACTTTTCTCGAATTCGTTAAAGGAAAAAATTTATAATCGACTATCTCATACCGTCTTAGTTTCCACTTCGGTTTTACACGGAAATTTTCTCTCTTTCTTTATGCAAAAACTCGAATTTTTCTACCATTACGTCGCAATGAACGATCATCGTCGGACGGTTTCGAGGTACTGTTTAATATACCGCGAACGGCGTTGTTTCTTCACTCTCGAGGAGAAACGGCGCCTTCGACGAAAGTATTTTTTTTCGCCTTTACCTCCGCACGTTATTATTCGTACACGCAATTCCATTTCCATATATGCGCCGATTGGCCGCGCCTATTAGCGAGTTTAATATTTAGTATCGTTCCTCTCCCCCTCTCTGTCTCTTCTCACCAAACGTCGCTGTGAAAAAAATGCCAGTGTTGAAGAGTAAATTATATTTCTCATCTTTTCACGCACACAGTCGTGCATGCCGACCGTCCGGTGCGCTTTGAAAACGGCCTCGGTGAAAACATAATTTTCCGCTAGAAAAAATTCCGACGTTAATTGGGCGAGCTCGTATTCGAGAGTGTCCTAAAATCACGAGGTAGAAACTACGACGCGGAAAGCGAAAGAAGGGGATCGCTCGAATAATGGTTTCCAATGTCGGCGGTGCGAGTGAATCTCTTGAACCGGAGGTAGCGCGTTCGGTGGAAGTGCTGGCGTAAAACCTGATACTCGCTTAATTCCTGAGAAAACGTCAGATCGACACAATGGTGTAGGGGCCACGCGAGGACCGCGGACGCGCGACGTCTCGTAAAAAAATCCGGGCCGTGCGAATCGGATTGTCCGCATTTAACTACCGCAGTTGGCGTATTTGAATACTTCTTCGTCTTTCTCTCTCGGCCTAGCTCTCGGCCTAGCTCTCGGCCTAGCTCGAGGAATTTTTCACACTGCCTTCGCCGCTCGTGTCGAATGATAAGTGTCGTTGACACTCGTTAACGAGCGTCTATTCACTTACAGTTCTCTCTCTCTCTCTCTCTCTCTAACAACTGCAATTATAATACCTATGATTCTACAATCTTCCATATTTGTACAATTCTACTATATTTATTTATTTATATATTCTAATATATAATATCATCAACAATTTTATTAAGTTTGTCATCAAGTTTTTATTATCAACAACTTTTTACGTACGCGGGAAAAAATTAGTCTTAAATGAAGAATAGATATTTTCATATATAAGCAAGAATATCATAATCTTCTTAAGGGACATTTAATCTTGATTTGATTGAATTTATATTGATTCAAGTATTACTTGAACTCAATTCAAGATTAAAAATCTAAGATCATAATATTCTTGCTTATATATAAGAATATCTATTCTTGATTTAAGACTAATTTTTCTCCCGTGCATTCGTTTCATTTTAAATTGTATATTTTATAACATAACATCTTTTTTCTCTCTTTTTTTTTTATTATGTATTGAATTACTAATTATATCTGCTGTATCAACGGAATTCTTCCCGTAAATAAGTAGAAATAATAATAATTATTATTCCATCTATAGTTATTTACAGTTATCTGTCCAAGAAAAAAAGTCTGATTGTATTAAACAGAAAAAAAAACAACCAGATGCATTTTGGTCGAAAGTTCTGTTTCCTTCGACTATATCTGATTATTCCCTTTCTGATTAACGCAATGAGATTTTTCCCCGCGTAGTTACCTATAGTTATAAAATATCCTCAGCCTATCCGTAGTTATATTTATAGCTGTAATATCTTTGACCGCGTCGCGGGACGGGTAATTAATTAAATCTCCAGCTCGATCTGTTCTTACCGTCAAGCGTCGTATCGATGAGGAGAACCGTCGTTTGCACGGGTGTTCGGGGGACAGGTCGTACGTAGAGTTCATAGGTGTCCAGCTCCCTCGAGAAACTCGCCGGCTAAATGTCGGCCATGCGAATCTGTCCACGTACGCGAAACGTTCGCCGGCTTTTCGCACACAGGGAATGCCCACGCACATACGCGGATACTCTCGATAGGTAATCGGTATCTCCGGCGGTCACAGAGCTACGCGTTAAACAACGTTGCCCGCGTCGATCCGTCCTCCGATCGTGTCGTGATTTATTCTCGATGGCTTTGCGGAGGGAAATAATTCGCGAAGCCCGCGTCGCATCCGTCGTATTTATCGTTATTTATCACGACCGATGCTAATCACGCTCGATCCTGCCGCGACGAGATCGTATTAATTACTCGCTTGACTTTACGTACCGTTAATTCAATGCTCACGCGGCTTAATCTACTTACGCGCGTACCGTTGACTCGACGTCGTTATCTTTTAATCTAATTTCATCATTACAACGCAGTTGTGTCACGGCGGGCGATCAATCCGACGGGCCCCGACACGGGTAATGACTCGCTCTTTCTCTCTCTTTTCTTTTTTTATTCCTCCTCTCTTCTTTCTCAAAAATTCAGCCATTCGTCGGATTTTTCGCTCGCCCAGCTTCCAGTGCCCGTGATAACAAATCGGTCGTTACGTTAAACGATGGATGTGCCCTTCGTACTGCCGCGTCTTGTTTCTCCCGGCGAGAACATTATTAACATCGCGGTCGGATTAGCAATCGTCCGTTTCTCGCGTTCGCACCGGGCATTCTTAAATAATTAAACCTACCGTGAATTAACGCGATGCGCCGACGATGCGGTCGAAGGATGGACGACCTCGGGCCGCGCTCGCGAAATTTTCCCAGGGTGGAATTGCAATTAACGTTTCGCGATACGTCGAATCGCGGCTCGGCAAACAGCGAGACGCCGCAATTTCGATCCGGTTGGCACGTCCAACTGGTTACCGTTGACTCCGCCGACCTTGCCGATAACTTGCTCTCATCGGCATGACTCCACCACAATAGGGTAACTGGCGAATGTGTGTGTGTGTGTGTGTGTGCGTGCATGTGTGGCCGTGTGCGAACGCGGTCGCACGTGTACTGCACGCGATGGCACGTACGATGGCGTGTAACCGTACGCTTGTAAATCTGCAATTATTGTCGGCGACCCGCGGGCAGCGTCACGGGAGGACCGTAAATAAGACGGGAGCGCACGGGTTATAAATGATTCTGCCTAATGACGATCGCAGGATCGTTAAACGGTCAACGACGGCGGTGTCTCCTCCCCCCTCCCCTTCCGTCGCCTCTTTCCGCTGCCCTCGCTCGCTCGCTCGCTGTCCCGTTATCCGTGAATTTATTCCGATCTGTTTTCGCGATCCGTTTCTGCACGTTAAAATCAACACCTGCCGCGCAATTACGATAGAACGATAGTTAACGATCGGCGCGATTCCGTTAGCCGGTTAAATGAGCGTCCGTCGGGAATTAAAAACACGCTTAAGCCCGGATGAAAATTATCCGGAGATCCCGTTCGCGGGGACGAGTCTTCCTCGTCTCTCTCTCTCTCTCTCTTTCTCGCTTCTCTCGTCGTCCTCCTCGCGAGAGGAGGAGGAGGATCGATTTTTCACTCGCGATTCACCTGAGAATTTCCCGGTTAACCCATTCCTCGCGGCGTCATCGTCGCCGTAATCGCTGGCACTCGACGGGAACGGAATCACCGAAGTCTCGTCTTTCGTCGATGCGAATCGATGCCGATGACGGGGCACTGCGGTGATGCCGCTCGCGCGCGCCTCCGCTTTGTCTTTCCCGCTTTGTCTGTCCGCGGCCGCGTGCCGTCGTTTGTTCACTTCGAACGCGAGTCACGGGTAATCTGGTGGAGGACAATGAATTGCCGAGGAAGAAGTGATCTTCCGCGCGATCGCGTCCCCGATCCGAGAGGTCCGATCCTCGACGCGGCCTCGGACCCGCCGCGTTACGGCTCGTCGCGCTTCTCCCCGGAAGCCGAGAGCGCCGACAAATCGCCGGACGAAATTGGGAATAACGCAGGATTACCACGGGAAAAGCAGGAAAAGTCGTAGAAATTTAAATTGGTCACAGAAAATTTAGAAAAGTCGGGGGAAGATATATTAAAAGAGTCTGGAATTTTGAACTTTGCTCACAAAGCATTTAAGCGCGTCTTCATATAATTTGATTTTTTTATTTATATATATTTCTTTATCGTTATGTCTTTCTTCTTCTTTATGTTATTTCTTTTCAGCTCTTTTCGCTATCTCTAACAATATTCTAAAATAATATGATTACATAATTTATATTATATTTACGAATGATTTGTGTACAAAAAGGAAGAATCACTTCCTGTGAACAATCAAATAAATAAATAAATTCTCTTAAATGCTTTTATATTCTGTAAAATACTTATTTTTTTAAATATTATGTCTAACAGTTATAGTCAGTCAAATATGTACAAAACTCATGCACTTTATAAATCATTTCCTGCATATTAGAGCTGTGACATATAGAAGAAAACGTAGTAAGCAGTAGCACTAAAACGCGAGCGATAAGAAAAGTGACCAATTACAGTTGATTGATCCCTCGATCGTAAGGAGCATAATCGAATGTGATTGGTCAATTTGATTCGACGTTTTTATTCAATCGCCTTTCTCCGTCCTAACAGTATTCTCTTTTCCTAATAGTATACTCATTTATTTCCTGTTGGCCTGAATTTGCAGTCAGGATTATATTATATTATGACTAAACATCCAAGCTTGTGTCGCTTCCAATAATATAACCTACTTTTCCCGCAATCCCGGCTTCTAAACGTAAAAACTCAAGATCACGTATCAGTCATGGAGAATTCTCCATCGTCGTCTGGAAAGCAAAACGGGAAAGTCGGTTACCGGGGATTAATAAATTTCAAAATTTATTTCCCGTGGCAACTCTGTCATCTCCGCTCGAAGGAAGAGGAGCTCTCGCGAGGCCGCCGAAGGGACGGTCGCGCTTCTCGTGAAGCGAGAAGAGGAGGAAAAGAGCGGGTAGGGGATCCGGGGCGCGGAAAATCCGCGTAGCCGGGCGTCGGCGTTGCACTCGGGGATATACCGTTCCGCTTACCTCAGAATGAGGCCCGAACCGATAACGGTACCGTTCATGTGGAATCCACGACAATTCATCCGTGCCGTGCCTCCGCGGCCAGACGTCGTTTGCGTAAGAATCAATTTGGCCGAGCGGAGGAGCCGTTAGGAACGCACGGCCGCTCGAGTCTGTTCCCCCGCGAGTTTTACAATCTCCCTCGCTAACTTCGCACGTTGTTTCCTATGAATATATATTGATGATCATTTCCAGTCGGCGTGAGCCACTTCGAAGCCCCCTCGGCGTCATCGTGTCGCTCTGTAGCTCACTGTTGTTCGTTGACGCGCGAGATTCCGAGATTTGGGACGCGTCCGGATCAACTTCTGCCCGGAACTTTTTCTCCTCGCTGCGTCTCTCACGGCAATCGCGCGGTGCAGCACGCGGGGGTGGCGCGTAATTGGAATTGATCGAGGATACGATCTCAGTGGAACGTCGGCACGATCGCCGCGTGCGCGAGTCCTAATTGGCGCACGGACGAATCCGTCGATCGAGGGACGAGATAATGAGGATCCACGGCGAATTCCTTTTGTGAGAGATGAGCGAGCGAGCGGGCTTCTCACGGAACGCGCGGAGGCATGCGAGGGACCTTGGAGGAAGGCGGACGGCTTCCTCCTCGGCCTCCCTCGGCGCGGGATGAGTATGTGTTCGCGCAGCTAGAAATAGACGCGTGACTCTACCGTCATTAATTACGCGAACAAGCATTACGCTCGCGAACCGGGCAGATCGGCCGAGCGGGAAGTTTCGCGCTCGAGAGGCGGCGATACGTCGAGGGGGAGGAAAGGAGAGGAAGAGAGAGAGAGAGAGAGAAGGGCCCCTCCGGTGACGAATAGCGCCGTTGGAGATACACCATCGAGCGCGAACTCTCATGCGCACCGTCGTCGACGACCTTGGATATTAAATCGAAGTATTTGCGCCGTACGCACAGCAATGACGGCGTATACGAACGTACGCATAACGTACGCGAGGCCGAGGCGCGCCGGGTAATTAACGTCTCGGGGTCGCGGGGGGTATGTACACAAGGCTTCGAAGTCACCCTGATCAGTTGTATCCTTCGTTAATTCTCTCGCTTCAGCGCCAGAGCGCTAATCGGTCTGTGACTTTTCACAGCTTGGAACTTTGGAGCGAAAGGTGGAGCCGATATCAGGCTAAGTCTTCCGGCTAAGGCTTGGGATGCCGCCTTAACATTCTGTTGTTAGGGCTGTTATTACGTTGAAGCTACGCAAACGTAATGCTTAAGGCTGAAAATCGTACGAGGGAAATACGGATAACGAGCTAATTACAATGTCGAGGCTAACGTAATGCCCGGTGTGCTCGTGAGCCTCGTTTCAATTAGGCCTTTGGATGTGTCCGGCGGATTCCTCGTCGGATACGCGTCGTGATTAGAGGTTCGCGGACATACCGTCGTCGTTGTCGCGCCGTGAATTACCCAGGAGCCGTGGAATATCTTCCGAAGCTCATTCCCGTAATAGAGATATCGCAGGCATGGGAGCAACTCAATTTTCTCACTTCTCACTTATTTAGAAACAACTTTTCTCACTTTTAAGAACAAGGCTGATTTTTCTCGCTTTTTTCTTACACGATTTGGCCCTTTGAAAAAAAAAAAAGAGGAAACTCGATTCCAAGAAATCATGTTTAATAACTTAATTCTTTAAAGACAAAACAAACGATTCAAAGGAAAACAGAACGTAATAATGACTCCGACGACATAATGTTTATAAAGCGAAAAAATGTGACTTTATTTTTGGGCTGTTCGTAGCAGGTTTGTTAGAAGAACAGAAGTAACCGTCAGGAGCGCACTATGTTTTCTTTAAATTGCATATTATTGAATATTATTCTCATAAAGTCGACTAATTAGTCTATTAACTAGTCCCAACGGAAGAATTCGTAATTTTTTATTTAAAAAATTTGATTTTATCTGACGAAAACATCCGGGATATCAACATCCTGGAAATATATCGCAATGTAACTTAACTAGATTCAAGTATTATTTTTTATTTCATTTCTTTAAACTTGTTCAAGAAACACAAAGAATTTAATCTTTGTCTTCTTTTTTCGCTTTATAAACTGTCTTCTGAATATCTCAAAATATGTACCTAAAAATGAGCTTAAAATCAATTTTAGATTTTATGTATCATATAACTTTTTTGTTCTTCAAAATTCAAATTTTGCTCTTCGTTATACGTTCGATTTTCACTATAAAATCAGTGTTTTTAATCTCTCAGAGAAATGGCATAATAGATAAACAATTTGATTTTCAACGCACAAATTATTTAGAAAAGACTCACTTATTTCAATGGACTCGCTATTTTTTACCTTTTCAAGAATAAAGCTCACATTTCTCACTATTTTTGACAGCCAAACCGTTCCCATGCCTGATATCAGGTTAGCTATCAGTCCGGTATTCTCGCGGCTTGTAACGTGACCTTTTCCTCGCGTGTACATGACGCACAGACCGGTATTCACAGTTGGATCTTGTATTTAAGACCGTCTTAAGTTCACGTTCAGATGTTGAACGGCTTATTTCATTGGCTGCGAAACATTTAAAGATGAACTTACCGCCTAAGGCCGGTATTCATAGTCGGATCTCATATCTAAGAACGTCTTAAGTTCATCTCCAGCTGTTTCGCAGCCGCTAAAATAAGCCATGCAACATCTGAAGATGAACTTGAGACGGTCTTAAATACAAGATCCGTCTCTTAGTCTGCGAAATGTTTCGAGTGTGTTTCTTAATCTACGAAATATTTCGCGCGTGGAAACGCGTCGTCCGTGAGCCATGTTCGAGAGTCACGGCCTTCCGAAACTGAAAAGCGACGATAATTCGAACGATGAACGCTCGTCGTTACGAAGCGCGCCGACGAAGGCCGAATCGATCCGCGGCGCGGGTCGCGACGCGCGCAATGACGCTCGGTAATTGAACAGGAGTCCAATCATCGCGTCGCTGACACGGTTTCGTCCTCGCTCTCGTGTGTCCGAAAGCCCCGGACGATCGATCGCTTTACCCGAACGAGCGGTTGTCCCGCCGAGGAGACGCGCCATTGTGAGCGACAACCAGAGCGCAGGAATCTCCTCCCTGCGACGCGAGCCAAGGTTGTCAGACCGCAGAAGCCGTCGAACCCGACGAAAAACCTTCGCACCGAGACGGAAACGCAGCGGCACATCCACATTACTCGATTTACTATTATTTAAAATAAGCGACCGGACGGGCCCGGCAGCGTAACGAATGATAGAGCGTGCAAGCGACTCGCTGGAAGCGGACGAAGCGCGGGGATCGAGAAGAGGCGCCGAAGGGGGGAACCACGGCTACACAGGATGCACCGAAGCGCGTCGGTGTACCAAGGCTGCGAGAATCGCCCAGGTGGGCGCAGGAGGAGGACGAAGCGGAGGGGGGCATGCCGTTTTTCAAATAGAGGGAAATGAAGAGTGCCCTCCTCCTCCTCCTGTTTCTCCACATGGGGGTCGCGTAACTCGCGGCGGTTATCGGTTCCTGAAATAAACGCAATATCCGCGCTTTTCGAGCGGCTGAACCGCAAGGATGGCGTGTCGGTCTCTCTCTCTCTCTCTCTCTCTGTTTCTCTCTCGCCGAGGTCGCAAAACGGGGAAACCGGAGAGAGAGAGAGATCACAAGCGAGGGTACCGGCCAGGGCCGCGCGTCGATCCGCGGATAAGCATCGCGCGAGAACCGAACGGCGGGCTGATTCGCGCGCGGTGCCTTTGTGCCGCGCAAGACAATTCCGCTGGACGACGGAGGGACGAGGGAGAGGAACGATGCCTCTTCGTGGCAAGCGTCTCGTCTCCTTCAGAACAAGTCGAATCGGTCAGATTACTCGGGTTTTCTGCCGGTACCGTTTCTTGAACCGGAACGGTCGCGCGGACCGTGAAACGCGCCCGCAACAGTATTCCGCAACGTGGCGATCCCGCAATTATGGCACGTCAGATTCGAGACCGGCTGGCATTTTCTTCCGGGGAGCCGGTCGAATCGAGGAGATCTGTCTTCTTCTCGTTCACGTCGAGGTTCCCTCGGAGAGGGGGCCGATCGTGTAAGGCCGGGAGCACGTAGGAAAAGTTAAGCGGTGAGGAAATTGACGAATCACAGTCGATTATTCTTAATCCATAAGGAGAACAGTCGATTGTGATCGGTCAGTTTGTACTCCTCTATTGGTAGTAATGAGATGTGACAGTAAGGAAATACCGATCTTCCGTTAGGCTCATTTAATGTAGAATTAAATAAACAGAGGCGTTGCAACTAGTCGTTTGAATCTCGTAGCTGTAAAAGGAAGTTAGAGCGGTTGCGCATTAAATGATGTAAAGTAACGATAGTAGATAGATCGAAAGGAACCGGTTGCGTAGTTATCAAAAGACGAAGACCTTTTCTATTTTTTTCTCCTTTATATAAAAGTAATATCGAAGAATCGGTCATTGCACTCCATAGCTTTTTCTCGTTAAATATTGTTGCTTCCCCGAGTTGAAGTTTTACTTCTAGTTTAAGTCCAATTTAGTTCTACATTGATTGTTCAAAGGTCTCCCATTGTGCTTCTTTGGTGCTACAAGTGGCGAATTCCCTCACTTTTATCATTCTTACCACGCTTTCAGATACACAATCGACCCCCAGCTTGTCCGCTCACGAAACGTTGCCCTTCGTCCGCAATCTTGCGTGAAGGCGTGAGCAGTAAGCAAATTGACCAACTACGATCGATTATATTTTTAATAAACGACTGTAATTGGTGAATTCGATCACCACTTACGTCTCCAAGCAAGATCGTGGGCGGGGGATTACGCGAGATTGTCCTCGTCGAGACACTTCCGTCGACGGCGCGACTCACGATAGCAATTCGGACGGTGGCACCGTCGACTTTTACACAATTCGCTCGTGCTTTTCAAGGCCGCGGCAATTACCCAGGCATCTCGAACAGCGCAGAGTGCCGTTTCCCCGGAGTGCTATTCGAGATGCCGGATCGCGCTCTTGTATATACCGTTCCTCCGGATTCCCCGGCCCGACGGCTGGATCGTCGAGCGGGCTCGATACAGCTCTTTAAATCGCAGGGCAGGATTGCGTGCGAGAGGAGAGCCCCCGGACAATTGCGTTGTCGAGACTAGGGTCCAATTTTATCGGGATCTTCGCCGCATCGCTCGAAGAGATTCGCTCGATACCCGCCCGCACTCGCGGATTCGCGCTCTGCGTTTCCCCGATCTCGTCGCGATTCTTTCTTTTTTTTTTTCGTGGTTCCCGCGAACTTCGACCGACCGGAGGCGCCCGGAGGCGTAGCTCTCGAGATAACGGAACGAGCGGATCGTAAATCGCGTGATCCGCCGTGATCGTTTCGCTGAGATACGCAAGCTTGCGCGCCCGCCTCCTCTCGCCGCGCGTAACTTGCTCCTTGCGTAACGCGAGTTAACGCGCGCACGAATCTTCCTTGGCCGGCGATTATACCGTTAAAGTTTCCTCCCCCTCCTCCGGCGTTTCCGCGTCGACAAAATTGGAGAAAATGACTCCGCGACGCCCCTCGCGAGTCCATCGGGAGGCGCGACCGACGACGACGTGGATCTAGATCGTGCTGGATTTCTCGCGGGCGTCCGTGAACGTCCGCTAAACTCCTGGATCTCACGACGCGTTCACAGCTTGTGTCCTCCTGCACGCCGGACACGTTCCGTTTATGCATCTGCTGCTGCAATCTCGATCCGGATTCGCGGACACCCAACAAGATTCGCGCGCATTCCCGGTGCAGCCGTCCCCGTGAACAATGTCGTGCGATGGTCGGGATCGATTCGATCGACCCAGGGTATATCGCGAAACTCCGCCCGAGAGTTTATCTTGAGAATTTGAATATTATGTTGGCGTGTGATATTTATTCGCAGAAAAATATCAACCCTTTAGTACAATACGTACATAGAAAATAATTAGCGTTCGAGATCAAGAATGGATATTCTCGCAATATATCCGCAAATGTATCATAAGTTCGTCATAAGCATCAAATTTCTTCAAAATATATTCTGAATTCTGATAAGTTTAGTACTTCAATCAAGAATATTAAAACACTAAAACTTCGGTTTTACTTATATTCAACCGAATTTAACTTCTTCTTGATAAAGTTCATAATAATATTCTTTTCGAGTAAATGTCAATGAACTTTTCTAGTGTTCGTGACGAGTATATTTTAATCCTATTATCAAGAAAATATTCTTCGTTCGAGATACATCGCTTTTAAATGAAGAGAAGTAAGCCGTAATTGCTTCTCCTCGCAGTACAGTAATACTTTTTTCCGCGTATACCAACATCCTCGCGCGGCTCTCATTAACCTAAAATCACCATTCGATCATATTTGTTTTTTATTCGCATGTATAAGCGAGTTTTTCTTCGAAACTCTATACGTTCCCCGGAGCTGATTTTTCTTTATTCTCAGGAGTTCTCGTCATCGTTGACCTGACACGCTTCGAGAATGACTGATGGAAGTCGGGAAGGAAGGTCGCACACGGATTCAAGTTTGCGTGTGCGTTCCCAGCGCGCGAGCCCCGTTATTTATTAATGCGACGTTTGATTGATTGCGTTACGAGAGACGCGGCATTAAATGATTAATTGGGGGGGGGGGGGGTAGCGGGAGTAACATAGAAACCTATTAAAATTCGCTTTGATTATCGAGGGCCGACGATTGCGCCGCGGTTGCGACGCCGCGACTATTATCCCGCGACTGAATATTATGTGACGACGCTAATAATTACCGCAATCATCCCTCATCGGGTAAAGAAAGAGAGAGAAAGAGAGAGGAGAAGAGAGAGAAGAAGACTAAAGAACGTCGGATAGCACGCACCTTCTAACTTAACGGAAAACGGCCGTTCTCAGCCGGAAGAGCGCACTTAGGCGCGCGTTTATACACGCCTCACCCGATGCGTGTCCTCGGAGGGGATTCAGCGCTCACGCTAACGAAAATACGGCGCGTTACATTTCGCCCGTCGAGAACCTCTTTCTCGGAAGGTTCGTCGGCGGCACACACGGAAATGCGCGACGATACGCACGCTGCGGCGAAAACCGTTCGCAATTCTTTTTCCCTTTTCTCGCAATCACGTATTCGTCGTGACGACACGCTCGTGCTTGCGATCGAGCGACAAATTAAACGCGCGTTTACGCAAAACTGGCCCGGCGCACACGCATGTACCGTCTCTTTCTCCACCTCGTTCTCGCTGTTCCGCCGAACGCTTTTCCGGTCGTCCTAGCGGTATCACGATGCGTACGATGCGGACGCGAAACGCGTGCGATATGACAGTTATAACGCGAGCGGCGGCTCAAGTCAATGGAAAAACCGCGTTTCACGACGGTAACGGAATCCCCCCGGCAACGACGCGTTTGTATAACTTGTCCCGACTAATTTCCGCTCGCCCGTCAACAACCGTCAACGGCCGACACCGCTATCTCCCGCATTTCGAAAAGTGGAGCCGTCTCGAGCGAGCTGCCAACCCGACAGAAGTGTGCCGGCCGTGATGTGTGCATCGGTGATCAAGAGAGAGAGAGAGAGGGGGAAGGGGAGGAGGAAAAGAACCTTGTCGGAGATTATAGACGGAGAAATTTCGTAAATACGCATCCGGCGATCTCCGCCGAAAATCTTAACGAGCGTGACGGCCTACGTGTTGTCGGCACGTAGATGCTCGCTCACCGGGGCGTTTCCTCGCTAGATTCTCTCTTTCTATTTATCTCTCTTTCTCTTTCTTTCTCGCTCGCTCTCCCCGCGTGCTGAAACCTTCCGATTTCGCCACAAACTGCTCGCAACGAGATTCGCGAGCGAGATGATTCTCGGTGATTATGCAAATTAATGGCCTCTGAATTTAGGAATCAGCGACCCCGTTCCGCTGGAAAGGATCGGCCCGCGATCGTTGATCGCTTTAATCGTCCGTCCGACATTTTTTTAACGCTAGTCGTCGTTTCCTCGCCTCGCTTGCGGATGGACTCGCGCGCGCCGAGAGAGGAGAAATGAAAATGTCGCGAATTGAAATGTTTCCCGTGACATTTTCCCCGTTGTTTGTCGATCGGAGGAAAATTTGACCGCGATGGACGGAGTACGTATTTTCGTGAAATATGTCTAAGTTCATTAATTGGTTTTTCGCTGGGAACAATATTTTATCTCGCCATATTGAAACAAACGTTTTCTTCCCTGTGAAACAAGTTTTATAATTCACAGATAAATTTTTGGTGTCTTTTCCTCCCGGTGCGCGTGTCTCGATTTGAGAACGCGATTCGGCTTACGCGACTGGAAGGAAGGAGGAGAATTTCGCGATCACGGCGATCGCGCGCGATACTGTGCTAATGCTGTACCGTAATGAAAGCCGAACGATCCATTATCCCGGCGAACGCCGGAGGTATACAATTTCTTGCGCTTTTTCCGGTGAATCGCGTGCGCGCGGCTCGCCGCGTGGCATTTTCCGCGTCGACGGAGCGAATTCGCCGCACGACGACAACGACGACAGGAAGTTCGACGTCGCGCGCGCGCGCGCATGTACGTTCGGTTATGTTCCCGATATTTTATGCCGCTCGTGTCCATCACGGTGCATTAAAATCTCACGCACGAAAGGCACGGAGTTCTTGCATAACTGTGCGTCCGTGCGCGGACTGTCGTTGGGCCGCCGTCGTAACCTGCCCCGCGATACGCTATCGCATTCGCCCGTTCGATGTTTCTCGCGATCGGTCGTCGCGAATTTCTCCACACCGATCGTTACTCATTATCTCATTATCGCTTACAGGTGCGATCGAGAATTTGCCCATTAATGCCGTATTTTCCGTGGCAAATCAAGGGGACCATTCATAAATTTAGTATTTCTCAAGAAGTCGAGGTAGTTATATATATGCAATATTACAAAGACGAAAATGTTATTTTTTATTTTTGCTTTATTAATATATTTCTTACGCGTTAGTTGGTCTAATAATCTTTAATATCACCATCAAAGTTCCATCGAATTTTCATTTAACTAAATCATTGTCAAATTTTGGTGCCGCTTTTAAATGCGATGCGAATTAATTTGTAATTTTTTCGTTATTTTGAGTTATGGGCAATACATCCTTAAGTGTGTCTCACACGAACCACCTGTCGCGAAATTCCCTGAATTTTCGAGGGATTGGCACGCGCGTTCGGGCAAGCCGAGACGAATTATACCGTAACCGCGCGCAGGTCACTGACACCCCACGGCTGTCTGTCTATTTGTCTGTCTGTCTGTCCGTGGCAAAATTCAAGAAAGTGTCTCTTTGCCGAAGGCGCGACCGACCAAGGCAGGTTTTACGAGTTTCGTGTGACACAACGCGCATATGAGCGCGAAGTCACGCCGTATTGGGTAACGTGTGTACATGTATGTACAAGCCGCGCACTTTGTCTGACATACTCGGTCGTTCTCGTTATCCTGAAATCTGAGATGGATCCGGTCGGGATGTTCAAGTCGTTCCACGTAAGCGTCCTTATGTAACGTGAACATTTTCGCGCGTTCGTTAACCGACACATCTCGAGACACACGGATAAAAGGAAATATATTTGCGCAGGAATTCGTTGATATTTGCGTCCCCGAAAAGAACCGCTACTTTGATGTGTAAATTCCTGTGCGCGCATGTGTGTGTGTGTGTGTGTGAATTCGGGTGTGTGCTTAATTTACCATTGGAAGACGTTCTTCAATTTTTAAGAATGTAAACCTTATATAATTAAGATTCCTTTTTTTATGAATAAATATCGCAATATTATATATTTTTTTAATATTATTTATATCTCTCCGTTACAAATGACTTCCCTGGTAGAAATTTCATGCATTTCCTTCGAGCAGTTACTGGACAGTTATATTAACTTCTATTTAGTAACTGAGGAGTAAAACTACTCGGGATCAGCGAACTCAATTCAAGACTGAGAGTCTCCTAAAAAGATTCTGATATTCTTGGTTATATATGAGAATATCTGAGAATATTCCGGATTCATGACCAATTTCATTTTCCGTGTTCCCGCGTCCCCGAATAAAACTCTGTCAATATTGTTGCAACTAATGCAAGTGCGTTAAAAGCGGACGAGTGTCTAGGAAAATTGCACACATTTCTACCAGGATTTAACGAGGAATCTTACACTAGATCTTATCTCGTTCAACTATTATTTAAACACACGAAGCCCTTCCAAGAACAGCACGGCAGGCGAGAAGAGCACGCTTACTTTTCTTGCCTTCCAGTTCTTATCCTGACGTTTCCCTGACGCCCTAACTAGCGACACCGCGCGATTTAAATTCTAACACCTAACACATACGGTGGTTCGAGTTCTTAGAGTTCGGATCATCCTACAGATGTAAAATCGCCACGTCGATTCGCGTGGCGAGTCGTTGGCTCGTCGGGCTTGCTGTTCGAGAGAAACACGCTTCGGAGAAATATGCAACGTGTGCGTCATTTCATAATGAAAGTACGTTGCACGCGCGCGATTATCCCCGGCTCGATAGAATCCGGTAATACAATTCTCACCCCGCTGGGTTACTGACACTACCGGCGACCGTCCTCTCATTGCTTCTCTCACGATCAAGATCTCTCTCTCTCTCTCTTTCTCTCCCTCCCCCTCTCCTTCTCTCGTTCTCTGCTGAGGGCAACAATCCTCCTCGGGATCCTCCGTCGCGGGAGGAGCGCTCGCGCGCGCCTAAGATGAGCGTTTCAGCGAAAACAGGAAGAGGCAGGCGAGAGAGCGACTTCTCGAGTAATCTATGCGGCGGAAGTCGCGAGCACAGTTCGCGTGTCGTTTGCAAATTGCAACCGGGGGGAACGTCTTCTTCGACGCGCCTTTGTTTCGCCCTTCGGGAACTCGGAGTCGTGAGTCACAGCCGGAGAAAAAAAGAAGAAAGAAGCGGAGAAGAATACCGCGCGGTGCGTGTACACAGGGCGACCGCGCGGCGGAAAAGGCCGCGAGAGAAAGGAAAAGCAAATAAAAGCGAGACGCCAAGCATCGCCGGGCTCGTTAGCATTTTTTACGGTCGCCTCGTCGCGCCGACGTCGGATTCACCTTACGTGTCCGAGTCGCCCGGGCACACAAAGGGAGGCCCAAAGGTCAAGTACCTGCGACTTCCGGCCGGACATGGACCACGTCAGTGGTGACGTTTCCGCTTTGTCGGCGCTTTGTTGACCCATTGGAAGGCTTTGATTACTTCACACGCGTTTTTTTAATTAGAGTTTTGTTTCCTACGTTTATCTCCTACGGAGGTCTCGGGTTAGCGTTAAAGCCATGTCGATCGAAAGTATGGATATAATCGTAATCAAGTGAAAACGCAAAGATAAGATCAGACGATAATTGGGCCGGATTTCAATGAAATTCAGTAGGAAAGAAGCGTTTCGTAAATGACACCGACGAAATTGCACCGAGGTGGGCCGCAATGAATAAAAGTGACAATCCGCCGGATTTCTCCGTGGCCGGGCGCGCAAACGCGGAAGTTCGCGCAGGTGTTTTTATTTCTCAACCGGGAACACTCGGACTTGGTTCAAGAGCGAGTTCGGCTCTTCGCTTGTGCAAGGAGGCGAGAATTCGCGAGTAACCGGTACCTTCTTCCTCACCTCCCGTTCTCTCCTCCATCGTCTCGGATCCGCTATGCCGGCCGAAAAGCCGAAATGAATCGTGCGGAAGCGTAACCGCCGAGCTGAGTTCGTCGACCTCGCGGATTCCAGGATCCTCGCGGAGTCCCGCCTCGATATTTCCGACCGGGACGATCGCACGACGAGAACCGCGTCGTTACGACGAGGAGCGCATTAACTTCTCGCGTGCCGTTAATTGCCGCTTCCCACCACGTGAGTCGAGCATCGTCCCGTTCGATTCGACGGAGGACGTCACGCTCGGCCGGTCTCAGGAAGCATTCGTCAAACGTGACTCTTAATCCGCCCGCCCCGTGAGAATCGGCACTTCCGTAATTAATTATCCGGCCCGATTCAAACGCGAGTTGCGAAATATTTTTGGACGGTATGCACGGATTTATCTGAGTGAAACGGCATTTTTACTCAAGCAAAACGATATTTAATACTATCAGTTTTGTTTATACCAAGCGAATCTTGGTTAGAAAACTCGCAAGTTATATCCAAAGAAACCTTCTTCTCGGTTTATCTTTATACGAATGACAAATGTAAAGGATGGCCGGTTTATCCGGTGAAGAAGCGAGCTTTCCGACTGATGCTCCGCGATGATCGA
Organism: Dinoponera quadriceps; assembly: GCF_001313825.1. Classification (NCBI taxonomy): domain Eukaryota; kingdom Metazoa; phylum Arthropoda; class Insecta; order Hymenoptera; family Formicidae; genus Dinoponera; species Dinoponera quadriceps. The sequence continues at coordinate 151,859 of NW_014555113.1, read as the reverse complement.
TGTGTCGCAACGTTTCTTCGCGATTAGCGATGTAAATAACAACGATGCGCAACATCGGGGATCCCGGGCCTGAGAGATCCTCCAACCAGTAGCGAAAACGGGGAAGAGAAGAGAGCCGGCCGCTCTCGACGGGTTGGCTGTCTGCCAGCACCGAGTCAAGTTCACGACTCTCTCATCATTGTCTCGGCTCGCGCTGATAATGATAATCCGCCGATGATTATTGTCATTACGACGCGCTCTCTTCCTCGCTCGCTCGCTCGTGCATGCCGAGCCTCTTCCTCGGATTTACTCAGGCGACGTTCCACGCGCTCTTACACACACACACACACACACACACACACATTGAGGTAAGAGAACAACTCTCGCGTCGCTTTGGGCGAGCCTCTAATGAATTTTCCGGAGCGATAATCCACGGCCTCGTTAGACACGATGAATGTGCGCGAGTCCCGTTTTAATCGTCTGCTGGATATAATGGTGGATTCGGTCGATTATACTCCCTTCCTTGCCGACGAATTAATATATTCCGAGCGCGCGAAATGTACGGAAAAGAGCGGAAGGGAAGGAGGATCTAAGGAAACACGCGCGGAACCGTCGTCGTCGTCAACGTAAACGTTGGTCTTCCGCCGTGCGTCGAGTGTCAAAAAGCGCGCGAGCGGCGCTTGACGCCGCGGATTTCGCGCTGGGTAAATTTAATCGACGGCTCTCGGCCGTAACACGAACTTAATCAACGGGAATCGTAACGCGTCGCGAGAGCGAGCGAGTGATTTCACGCTGTGGAAGCGGAGTGGACGGTCTCGGTGCGCGAGCAACCGCACTTTTACGGCTAATTGGTCACAGGCGAGCGGACGCGCGAGCGAGTTTCCACCGGCAAGCGGGCGGAATTCAGCGACAGGATATCGAGAGCGGCGAAGACGAGGCTATCCGTTTCCTCTCGGCGCGCACTTTCCATTGTAAACAACAATCCACCGGTCGAGATTATCGCGAGGTGCCGCAACGAGGAGGTTGAATAAGCTCGAAGAGTATTCTTACGTAAACGCGCGCGCTGTTGTAATTTAATTATCACTTGACCGGTGCTTTATTCATGTTCGGTGTCATGAGTTCGCGTTTATTAATAACAATCGCGAGGAGCGTTCTCGACTATGAGTTTACGAGTGTCTTGTAGCCTCCTTATTTGACTAACCAGCGTATTCTGATTGTTGAATATCATTTTTTTACGCCGTATGAATTCCATTATAGGGTATCCTATGATGTGGTTGAAGTTTGGGGGGATTTTGGTGGGAAAATGAAAAAAATTCGTTTCTCGAGTCAAGTCCCAATAAGAAAGAAAAATAGGAACCAGTAAGATTGTGTAAAATGTCAATATTAGCATAAATAAACTAGAAAAAACTGGGTGAACGCGAACATTCACACATAAAATTCCTACCGCTAGCCCTGGCGGCTTGCGCAAGCAAACGACAATAGTTTTACACTCCGTGGAGCGATACACGTTAGGACAAAAAATAGTTTAATGAAAACGAGTGCTCGGAAAACCTTCATAATCGACAAAGTTCAAGCGCGCGCACTTACACGTTGCCTATTTTTTTCAAATTCTGATGTATCAAGTATTACAGATTATGCCTGTCATCTATGATTTTTCACGTATATTTCTTTTATACTAAACGGTTTGTTCCCGTAAATGAAGGAATCGACAAATAAGTTAGGAAATAAATCAATAAATCATTATGTGAGAGTCAACAGTTGATTTGCTACGTCGGGAGAAGAGCGAGTCGACAAAGATAGCCGGCAGTTCGCACCTGCCGCGGGGTCCGCCGGATCCGGCATTCGTTGCGAAAACGATTAAACGTAAAGCGGCACATAGGTAGGTCGTATGGCGGCCCGTCCAACCGCGACGATCTCGCAATCGAGTTCTCCACGGAGTTCTCGCGGTTTTACCGCGGGGTCCACGCGAAGTGTTATTGCGCGTTCGCTTTCGTCTCGCTGTTGCGCGCACCGCGGCGACTCACCGCCCTATCGAGAAGTATCTCTTTCGTCCTCTGACCTCCTTCCGATGAACCGTGAACGCTCGAGACGCAATAATTGTTCGCCCGTAACGATCATGCGGGCCCGTTTACGGCGGAGAGGAATTTTGCCGGCATGGCGGTATATTATTATTATTTTATTATTATCGCTCAGCTGGGTGCTTATCTTGCATTTTTCTTCTGTCAGGCATTTCCTCGGGTTATACTCGGGTTTCACGTGTCGATGGGAAATCCGGGTGGATCGACTTACATCGATGTAATATTAACAAAATGTCGCGTGGATCTGCCGCCAATATAGCATCGATCCTCCTCTGCATCGATGGAAAATCTAACGGTGTCAAATCGACTGATCCGGGAAATCAATCATCGATATCAAATCGATCACCGACTTGTGAGAAAAGGATTGATTAAAACAACGTAACGTGACGTAACCGAGCGCGTTTTAGTGAAGGGACGGAAAATTTCCTGTTCCTCCGTGCCACAAATTCGAGCCTCTAAGGAACCAGAAATTTTGTTTTCTCTTTACCGAGTCATGTCACGTCAACCGGTCTTTTCCTTCTCGCGTAAATATATTATCGAGTTCTTCCCTCGTGGTGAAGATTCCTCTCACGCGAAGGGGGNAGGGGGATTCCGCGTTTTTCCAATTTGCAATTCCCCCCCCCCCCCTGAGATACTCGTAGATTCGCGATCTCGCTCACGCCCACGCGGAGGTTATTAAACTCACGAGTTATTAACTCGGCGATTCGTCCGACGTGACGAGCATTAGAAATACGATAAATTACCGTACGGCGGGTACAATGGCCGTGAGAGGTGTACAGACTTCATTCAATAGATGCCGTATCGAGTTTCGCTCACGTTCATTCAGGTGTATCACGCGCCGAATCGGGCGATCGATCTGGGTGGGTCGCCCCCAAAAAAACAAAATCCCACATTCTTCGCGCTATTTGCGCGTCGAACCGATTTCGTCGGATCACGATGACATGATAATTCGTAATTAAAGATCCGCATCCTCGTGAATTTGGGATCGATTAATCGCGAATGATCCGTATCTCACCGCTAAATCGATCTGGTCGACGCTAATTGCGATCTATTTTTCTCACCTATGTTTCAGCCACCGCGGCGGTAGCGAGCACCGTGCAGATCGAGTGTGCGAGCGAGTCGATAATCGTCCGCATCTCGACGGAGGGTAACACAGACTTCCACGGTCTGGTCTATCCGCGCGGGCTCTCGAAGAACAGCTCCTGCCTGCAGGAGTACAGGAGTCAGCCCACGCCCATAACCTACAATCTGCCTCTCAGATCCTGCAACACTATGCCTACCGAGCTGGTGAGTCTGTTTTTTCTCTCTTTCCCTCGACGAGTCGAGAGCAACAGTCGTCTCTTTCTCGTAACCGACGTCTCACCTGGAGGTCGCTCGCCCCTTCATTGATGACATTTTCGGCGTCAAACAACGTGCTCGCTCGCGAGCTCGTTGCCGCTCACGGCCGCGCGGCTCCACGAACCGCGCAAATCGATCGAGTTATTACCCATTATCCTTAACAAACGCTGTAGAATTATCGCACGGGGGGGGGGGGCTACCGTGATTATCGTTGCATCAGTATGCCGCTCGGCACCTTCGGCAGCGATCATTTTAATTCGGTTTATCGCCTCCGCCGATTAGCTACCGGGCAATTTGCTCGCATCGGTTACGGGCGATCACGAGTCCCGCCAGTCGAAATTATCCGAAAGCACGAGGCGAGCGATATCCGACAATCTTCGCCTCGAACCTGACGCAAGCCTTTTCCCCGCTCATTCCGACGCACCTGACTCGGAATTGCGCCCATTGTGAATCGCGCTCCGGGGATCGGAATCGCATTCGCTACCTGTCGCGTGCGACGAAGTCGTGACTTCCCCTTCCCCACCGGACGACCCTTACACGCGAACAATGAAGGTTCCGTTCGCGAAGTACGAACGGACAATACGAACGGGGAAACATTGACGGGAAGTAACACAGCCGGGCGGCAGGCATCGGCGGGGGAAAAGAGGTGATTAATCTCCCTGAAATTACATGTCGTTTGATTTAATTGTAGTCATTACGGTCAGCTATTTTTCGCTTCGCCGTTCGAGTGAAAGAAAGAAAAAAGGAAGGGAAGTAGCGGTAGCAATACGTGCATATGAGATTGTTATCATCGCCAACAGCATCGTAATAACGTTTACAACGAAAATAGTTTCCCGACTGTAATTGTTTCACGGTGCAATTACAGTCACCAATGCTAAACACTCGTTCTCCCCGGCGTGATAACCGACGATGCCGGTTAAAAATACTCGCCGATCGGACGGATAAGCGTCTCGCGGAGAGAAACGTCCAAGGATATCTCCAGGAAGGAAGTCCTAATACGCGTATATACAGTCGCGTTACAGTCACGCTAATAAGAGCAATTAGCATGCTTAATGTTATCGTCGGCCTATTGTTATTACATCATTATGTCATTACTATTATTATTACCATCGCCAGCCGTGAATGCATACACAATGTGTATATACAAGCGGGAGGGAAGAACATGCTCGTTTGCGGTCGAATATCTCGACACGTATCTCGGTCGCTCTAACGATCGCGATCGTCCGTACATTTGTCGGCGACAGGAGGAAAAAAGGGCGGCGTAAGGAGGGAAAGGGGGAGGGGATATCATGGTGAATACACAGCCGAGAGAGAGAGAGAGAGAGTGCGTCGCTTGGAAGAGAAGCGAGGTCTCAACCCGGTAGGCCGACCGGAGGATAAGCGCCGCAAGGTGGTGGACGGAAACACGGTGGTGATGATGATGATATGGTGGTGGTGGTGTCGGTGGCGGTCGGTGTTGGTGGAGGACACCGTTCGTGTAACGAGGGAATCGTGTGTCGAGGCGAGAGATCGCTTCCTCGCCATACCATAACTGGACCGTTATGTGACCGGACTTACGGTCTTCTTCTCGGGAGCGTTACGAGAAAGAGAGAGATATTCGTACATACGGTGTCCCGAAAGTGTCGCGTGTCCCTTTAACCGCGGCCTCTCCGGCTAATTTGAAGGCGGCGACCTTTCGTCGCCGGGAATATCGGGGGGATATTATCGGTCGGACCGCTGTACGGATCTCTCTTCTGCGCGTCTCTTCCGTACATTGAAAGGAGGATTTGGTCAAATCGTTTCCACTACATTGTCTCGCACTGCAACACAATTATTTAGTAGTCGCGCAGTAACCAAACAATTTAATTGATACTATTTTACCAAATCTTAGTGATCGTCACGGGATCCTTCTTAAGATGGAACACAATTTTGAGACCCGAGATCCCCGTTAAAGTGAAATTCGTCGGAAATAGCGAAATAATCCCTAGATTCAGCGAAACGCAGCGAACGGCAATCAGCATTCTTAACAAATCACCTCCGCATAATAACTGACAGGTTTTTCGGTAAAATTTTACCGATTCCATTTCATTTCATTGAAACGGTCGATTGCGAAATCTGATTTAGCAACACTCCGTGTGCAGTGCGCGACCGAGCCTCGCGCCACGTCTCTCATGTCATCGCGTATGTACGTGCAAGAGCCTTGTGTCTTTAACGGCACCGTTGCTCGGTGCCTTCTTTCATTAACCGATAATGAACTTAGCGAGCATCGCGATGCCGAGTCCGATGATCGCTGCGATATCGGTACTCGAGTACACGGTCTGTTCATTACCGAGATAATCTATCCTAATGATACTCCGGGCATCGGCGCGTACAATGAGAAACCGTAATCCCAAAATGAATGCGTTGAATTGATTTCCGCGAGATACAAGGTGGCAAAGATTAAGGATCTCAATTATAATCGAGGAGTACGTGGTACACCGTCATCCTCGAAATCCTCTCAACTCGTGATTGATCGACTCCGCTTATCAGCGGAGTCTACCTACCCCGGAGTTTCCCGTGTTCAATGGGCCCCTGAGTTGTCGTAAAGAGGCTCGCGATACTTATACTTTCGAGAATCATTAACCGTGACGCGCCGAGTCGATACATAATCATCGTCCGCGTGCGGAGCGCGCAGAATTGCGCGCGTTAGATTTCTAATCGCCAATCAAGCCCCCCGGCGGCCCCCCCTCCTGCGTACCCGCGCAGGATTCGCGGCAAATTGGCGGCGCGCGTTACGTTTTACGAGCCGCCTACGGAAACGTAATCAGCGGGCGTGCTCGGCCGTGAATCACATTCGGCGATATGACCGACGCGATCTTCGCCGGGAAAGGAAACGAGAGACGTGTAACTCTCTCGTGTAGCGTCCGGCTTTTTTGCTCTTTTCTCGCGATGTAGATGCAAAATACGGCGGCGTACAGCCCCGCTGACTCCTTAACGGATCGCTCGCTCCTTCGATTGCTCGATAATAACGCCGGGCTTCTTCCCCCGGAGGCGATGCAAAACGCGTCGATGATAGAAGCGTTCAGCGGCCGTGGGTAATCGCGACGACGACGATGAACGAGTGTCGTTTGACGTCGATCGAACTCAATCGAAGATAGCGGAGAAGAGACGGGCGAGTCCGTTAAACGCGTCGATTCGTAAACGTCGCAGCCGACAAACCGTGCGCGAATGATACGTATTAATCGTCGCGTTTAAACGTGTCTACGCGCAAATCGAATGCGACGAGTGCGTTCGCGTCTCACGAAGGAAACGTACGGTGATATCCCTCGTTATCTTTATATATATATATTTTTTTTCGCACGTTCAGGGGGGTTGAAGCAATTCTTCGAAGAAAATCCGGTGAAACTGATTGTGGGCGAATATTGGAAATTGTGAGATACATGGGAAAATGTTCGGACAGAAGTTTTGTGCTATTTGAGACTTTTGATGATTGTATACTTAAATTTGATATTCGACGCTTAAGTTATATAGCGACGATTATTGCCATTGAATGTCTCCGAAACTGTGAGAATAAGAGAAAGCATTCATTTCTCGGTGATCTCACTTTAGTACTTTTATACGAAGAATAAACACGTGAATCGATTGATATTAAAAAAAGAAAAAACTACGATTCTCCATATAAAAACGCGAAAGTGACCTTTAAATCTCTGCAGCTACTCTTTCTAGGAAACAAAGCGTTGCCACCATAAGACAACCGCTTCTGCACCATGTAATTTCTGTCGGATACATTTTTTCCATACTCTCATAATTTCGAAGATAATCAAGATGGTAATAGTTACTGCCTCGAACCCAGCATACATATTTCAGATCATTTCATAGATTGTTTCAGGGAAATTATTCTAAATTATTCACACGCAGATTGTCTTATACTTAGATTTTCCGCGAACCGAACGACTGTCTCTATTAGCCGTGGATTACATATTATTAACCCGAGTTCCCGGCGAAACACGCGCCCGGCGATTTGCGTTCTCGCGAGCGCGCGCCCGATAATTTTGGAATTGCCGGCAACAACCGCGCGTCACCTGCGCGTGCCCTCCTCGGAAGGGCAACGAAGGTGCCACGACGGATTCCCTCGAGAGGAAGAGACTGCTTCTCTCTCTTGGCAATGTTGCAATAGCTGCAACACCTACTTGCCTGCACCTTTCCTACCTACCTACCTACCTACCGCCGTCACGAAAGAACTGCATAATTTAAGGGTCGGCGTGCCGAAGGGAACAATAATTCGCGCCGACGGTACGGTGGTACGTCGCTCGTAAGACGAGGTCGCGTAAGGTGAGGGGGAGTCTTTGACCTCTGCCTGTACCGGCGGTTCCTGGCGATCCTCGCGATCCTCGCGTCGTGTGGGCGTCGTGGAACGGACCCTCGTGGGTAGTCGCGTCGTGAAAACGCGCCGTCGTGCGTTTCCGCGCGCACACGAGCGTGTTAAAGTGAAGCGTGTTAAACGACTTCTCGCATAAATCCGCTCGCGCGCCCGCCTTTGATCATCCCTCGCCTCGTTTTCCGACCGAAGTGCGAATGCAACGGCCAAGCGTGCTCGATTATTTCCTTCCTCTTCGCGGCTAACGGTAAGTCGGCTACGGTGATGAAAAGGCGCGGGATACACGAGGGAAAAGCTCGGCCCGATACGGACGTATCAGACGCGAGCCTTGCGCAATTCTCGGCCTCAAGTGCACACATTCGATATCTCCTTACGTAATAAAAGATTCTTGCGCGCACACGACGGACGATGTAATACGGACGAGCAACGTGACGAGCCCGCGCGGATTCCACCGCGTGCCGATTACCGGCGTCATCATCGTCGGAGATCCGGCCGGGTATTGGTTTGTACCTTGGGAATTTCTGCGAATAGCCGCAATTTATTCGTACGTGCGCGCACGTGTGCCGCCGACGTGCTTTCTTCGAACTCACGTATCCTCGCGAAATAATATTCCACGTAACTCGCGGCGATCTCTCTCTCTCTCTCTCTCTCTCCCCGAACTTTCCTCATGCATAATTCCGCTTCAAGAGTCGGCGCTGGTAAGAATCGCGAGAATCCCGATCTTTGTTGTCTTGTTGTTTCTTCTCCTCCTCCTGCTTCTCTTATGAATTTTACGACCTCGTGTGCTTTCCTTTTTCTCCGCTTTTTTCTTACTTGCAAATTTAGCGACGGCGGCGACGCCTTAAGGAGGCCTCACGTCGAGTGGCCGTCTCGAAAAGGCAGCGAGAGCCGTTGCCATTGCCCACGCCGGGCATCACAAAAGTAAAAGTCCACGGCCGGTTTCATTCGTATCCTTGAGTGCACGCTCGGAACACGTACGTACGAATTTTCGTGTCTTCCTCGGCGAGCGAGCCGTGCATCTCCCGCAGAATCGAAATCTAAAAATTTCGGAAAATGCGCCGATCTCGAGGTTACACTCGTTACTTTTTCGGGAAATTCTCCCGCTTGCCGAATTTCGTCACGTTTTTTTCTTTTTCGGGACAGTGCATCCGCACACGGAAAAAAATCTGGTTGCATTAATTGGGAATAACCGGATGCGTTCTTGAAGGTCGAAGGAAACAGAATCTCTGGTTCTTATGATCCCAAATGTGATTCTTGCAACCAGAAATTCGGTTTCCTTCCAAATGCATCTGGCTGTATCGTTTCTGGTTAACACAAGCAAACCACTTTTCTTTCCGAGTAGGCACGTCATCGCAATACGAGAAATTTATAACGAATATGAGAGAATGCACCTCCCGTAAGATAAAATATTTAACGTCATTCCAAAGTGAATGTCTTAACGCGATATCACTCATAAATTAATCATAAATCGACGTTAAAAACAATTATTATTCATGAGAACACCGCTATTGCTGACACAAAAATTTCAACAGAGCCTCGGAATGAGGACTGACTTGTTCGTCGAGTGTGAAATTTCACTCTTTTTTAACCGAGTCGCGGATCGCCTCGGATTTCACCAAAGGAGATTCGGCGCCCACCCGAAATGGCGGTGTGAGAGCGGCGTAGTTAACATGGCCTGTCGAAATCGAAGACTTTCTCTTGATCGGCCGAAAGGTGGACCACCTGTAGGTAGACTCGTTATTGCATAAGCTAATTTTTAAACGCTGCCACCTCTCACTCTCTTCCTTATTAACCTTCGCGTTTTTCTTCTCGATTTATTTACGTTTTAATCGGTAGCAGCTTCTTCACTCTCCGTTTTCTCTTTTCCCTCTCCTTCTCTCTCTCTCTCTCTCTCTCTCTCTCTCTCTTGCGAATATGTAGTTGCGAAATATATTTAAATAACTATGTATATTAATCGATGTAGACATCCGACAACCAACTATTATTGCACAATAAAAAACATTCTGTGTTAAAACCGGCCCTTGTTAAAATTCGTGTTGAATTTTTAGCATACCCGTTAATTTAACATATTGTGTTCATGTTATCTCAATATTTTCTGTTGCATCGATATTCAACACGTATAATCGTTAAAATAACACATTTTATACTTCAATATCGACTTGTATTAATTTTACATTAATTTTGGACATAATATTGGTGCCACTTTTCAATGTATTTCACTTTGTGTTAAATTAACGCAAAAATTCGAGTAGGCCGTTCGGGGCATGTGAAATGTGTTTAAATTTAACCACAAAATTTCCTACTACGTGCACGCTCGAAGATCGTTTTAAGCTGCAGGGTTAAATATATACTCCCGACTGGAATTGATAATTTTTGCTCGGTCGATTGAGAAAACCCGCGTCGTGACTTGGCGCATGCAAAATCAGCGCGTCAGCTTCCAGCAGGGAGGATACAAAATCAGGAGGGAAGAATTCGCCAGAAGTAGTCAGACCAGTTCGACAATGCGTGTAACGCATTCGCCGTGCTCTCATGCATCGCCTACGCTGCTGCGTGCGTGCGTGCGCGTGGTAGGGTTTATATTTTACCTCCAACTTCGCAACATTTAATCGACCCACGTCGCGATCTACTCTCTCCGTTCTTCTTAAAACACATCCCCGTCGCGAGAGGAAAATTCCCCCGACTCTCTCTCTCTCTCTCTCTCTCGTTCTCTTTCTTTCTTCCTCTCTCGTTCCTTTGCACTTTTACATACTGCGTTCGCCGTGCAATTAATGTAATTATCATTACACGATAGACGGAGAACGTCACAAACACGGCGCGACACATCGCGGCGTCGACGGCGGTGGCTCTACGATCACATGTAAATTCCTCGCCTCCGCGACTTGCAAGAAGGAAAAAATAGAAAGAAGGCAAGAAGAATCGCACGTCATCTTAATAACGGTGTCGTTTGCACGAGGGAATGCTTACGTGCGAACGCCGCGATAAGGATGAGAAACCCGCGCGGTGATGGATGCCTACGACGGCTCTTAATTGGCGCGTTTAATCGGCGCGATAAATTTGTCCACGGGAATCTGCTCTCGCGAGCCGCTTTCGACGAGATTCAATTATTGCCCGTCCGGCCGCGGATCGCGTGCGCGCGCGCGCCGCTCCGTAATATATCGCCGGTGTCGGATCGCGTCGTAAAAATTATTAACGGAATCGTTGCACGGCATTTACAGGAGGGTTAGAGGAGGGAGGGGGGGGGGGGGTCGGGAAAAATCGGCCGCGCGCAGCCGCACTAAATCACGTCGCGTGCGAACGCGGCGGCGCGCGGCCAGCGACGCCGGCATCCTGTTCCAACAACCTCGCCATCCGCGGTGTCCTTGGACACGGCCTTGCGAATGCACCGCACAGTTGCATACGCGCAACGACGGACGACGATGAAGACGAAGAAGACGAGGATGCAGTTCGCACACGCTCGAGATTGCGCGCGCGTCCGCTCAAAGCGGCCAATTAATCGGACATTGGGAATTATTACGATCGCACTAACGACCGTTCGGCCGGATCTCTTCTCGAATCTTCGGCAAGAACACGACGGGTTTCGGGCGGGGGATATTAATTATCGCGAGTATCCTCCCTTCCCTCTCCTCCCCGTCGGTGGATCTCGTGCGTATGGCGCCGGAGCTCTCCGAGAGCGCGGCTTTCGCCGATGGCGTTAAATTGTTTTTCGCGACTACGCTCGCCGGCGAGAGACGGTGGTTCTCACTCGCTCGCTTTAATCCCCGTTCTCATGCAGTCTCCGTCCGTCCCGCATTTTCACCCACGATCTCGTCGCTCGGTTTCCCAGGGGCCCCGCGGAACCTCCAGGTTGCCCAACATCGAGATAACGGTTTTCCAGTTTCCCGACTTCCTCGCATTCATTCGAAAGTTTTTCCGCCGAACCGCCGCCGACAATCGACGCTCTCAATATCTCCGGGTCGTTATTCAAATGAACACGCGAATGAACACGAGCGTTGGAATAAAGGAGAAGAACCGGGGGAAGGAAGGGAAAAAGAAAGGGTAGAAACGGGTGTAAATAAGAGTAAAAGCTCGACACGCGTGTCTGCGCACGAGAAATTATCGTACTCGTTCGATAAGCGATTGAGTTCGTCGTCCTCATCCTCCTCCTCCTCCTCCTCCCCCGAGAGGCGAGAGTTGGTTACTCCCTTCCTCGCGCGCAAATTGGCCGACGAGTTAACGGAGTAACGTCGGAGATCCGCGACGATGGCGACGCAACGGATGACGCGGCGAAATAATTATGAAAGGCTAATCAATCGCATTCGCGTGAGGAGGAGAGATAGGTGGAGGGAGAGAGGGGGGAGGGGAGAGAGTAAGGAGAAGCGAAGACTATTGTTCGCGACTCGAAGCAGCATCCGTCCGTCCGTCCATCCATCCATCTTCTTTCGACGGAATCCGCCGCTATATTCTCTCCTCCTCTCCTCCTCCCCCTCTGTCGTATTCGTTTACGTGGCAGGTGGTGCGTCCCCTCGCACCACCATTAAGCCTGGACGAATGGTGCCCTTGCCCGCTCGCGCGGGGTAAAAGAGAAAGAGCGGATAATATCTTCCTAGTAGTGAGGTAACCACCGGGTACGGTCGAACCGCCATTCCTCTCCTCGAGGCCCAATTAAATCGTAAAATCGTAGCCCGCGGCCTGGAAATTACGCTCCGCTTTTACCCCGCTGGTCGTTCCCTTAGCGACAGTCTCCCTTTTTGCTGAATTTATCGTCTCGGCGAGCGCCCTCGATACGTCCCATACCTCACGGACGCCTCGAGGAATCGGTCGTGCGAGGTTCGCCGGTGCGATCAACCTGGTCGCTCGGAAGCACGTATGGGCGAGGAGATTACCGGTCTCGTTATTTTTCCACGGAGATCCTTCAGATTATTTGTGCAACCTTCTCTAAGGTGGTCTGACCGGTGTATTATCGTTGCAGAAGCAGTAAATATATTATCGCAAATCAGTAAAACTTCGAAAGTCTGTCAACAGTAACGACTATATAATTATATAATTATCGTCATTATATATATATATATATATATATTGCAGCGACAATTAAGGATATATAATATATGTACTTCATTTAAAAATATTTCAAGCCCCCCTTCGAGGGGAGGGGGATGGTAAATTAGATATGGTAATTCCTCGCGAAACGTCTCGCTCCGGTTACGACGACATCGCCTCGGTGTGCGCCACTTTTTTTTCCTCCCTTCGACGAATAAAATGCAGACCGGAGATTATAAACCCACGAGCGTGTGTCCGATACCGGGCAAAATGTACAAACAAAATCTCGCCGGGGATCAGCGTCACTTAAGGCACGGGCGGCTATAATTTTGCGCTCTTACGCGCCGTGTAATCATTGGCGTAAGGAAACGTCGTGAGAAAGGACTCGTTGATGCGCAATGGTGGTCATCTCGGGATTACCTTATCCCATATGCCGCGGCCGGCGTATCCCTCACGAGAATTAATCGTCGACTTTCACCTCCTTCGTTTTCCCCGACCCCCTTCCCTCCCCGAACGTCGAGTCGCGCGGTCTCGTTCCGCCCATTAAATTTCGCCGTTAACGATACACGCGAAATTTTCATTTTGAATTTTTTTCCATTTTTCCTTTTCTGTCATCGACTAACCCCGGAAGGAGAAAGTCAAAATCGTGATCACGCGCATCGGGACGTGGAGGATCTCACGACCGCGAGGACGTTGCGGTATTTACCGGACGGAAAATACAAGTATCCCGTATAAGCTTCTTCGCTCCTCTTTCCTCTGGCAGCACATGTTATCAGGATTACTGTCCTTCAATCACGAAATTAAATTCACGATCTTAGGAAGAACGGGATAACATTTAATCAGAAGAATTATTTAATACGTATTTAAATTTCCGGTTTTTAATGCGACGCTGTTACGGTAAGCACTAAAGACGGTCTCTCGCCTTTACCTAACAACGTGAGATCGGCTCCTTTCGATTTCGCTGTTAATCTTCCCGTTACCGTATACGCACGATCGTTCTAACCAGATGCTCAGGCGTCCATTGCCCGTCTTCACTTTGTTCTTCAGCGTGTGAAATTCAAAAGAAGCGCTTCTAACGCCTTCCGTTTATTCTCGCTGCGTTCCAGTTTTCACTGCCACTGTTGGAAATCTACACGTAACGTGAACTGTAGATTTTCAGTGCTGACGGTGAATTTTAGAATACGGCCATTGTTTCCTCATTACTTCGATTACCTGAAGACCAATATCTCCTTATCTTAAAATTTCGCATCTTACCGATGGAAAGAGAGAAGCTCGCGATTCCGCTCATCACTCGTCTCTCTTTGCGATCTTACGATCTACGTTGATAAGTGTGTTACGAAGGTAACGAGTGTGCGGGATATTTCAATACCCGTAACAACGCGTGTCACGTCGCGCAACGCGCGCGGTAATAACGACGGGAATAACGATTGTCACGACAGCTACTTTACGTACGACGCTACTCGGCTCTGAATAGGACAGAGTTAACGGACGTCTCACGTTTTTTTCGTCCCCATTCGGTGACTTAAAATTAAAACGGGGGGGGGGGGGGCTGAATCGAGGTTTCCGATTCCGGAGGCGAAAAAAGGGGGCGCACGGACTGACCATGCACACCCTCCCTTCGCTTTGGCGACAAGTCACACACACACACACACACACACACAGTGACGGCATTTTAATACACCGCCATGGTACGTCTCTGTCACGGTGCATTACGCCTCTAATAGTAACACCGTTACGCCATCCGTTACGTTTTCACGTTGGCACGGGCACGGGTTCAGCGTACGAGCCGCGCAAGATCGATTCACTTGGGAGGATGCGTAAGCGATAAATGAAGATCGCGAGATCGCGAGATGCGATAAACGCGATCTGTATTTAGTTGTTGTTGGGCTCTCTCATCTCGGCCGCCGACGTCGCCGTCTAATTGTAAGTTGAACGAGCGCGTACGCGAACGCACCGAACGCCGCTCGTGTCTGGGAATTGAGAGAACTTCATGTGCATTACGTATCAATCCGTTTCGATATGCGGCGAGCGTGACGAAAGGACGCGTGTCGGTGGGATTGAGGATCACTGTCGCATACGCGCCGACTGGGCAAACCTTGTAAGGGCCGAAGAAGAGGAAGAGGGAACAGAAGAAGAAGAGGAAGAAGAAGAAGCTGCCCGCTTTCTGCACACGGTAGATTAAGCCGAGATGGTGCATCCACTCCGTGAGGCTCCCTCAAACGACCTATTGTTCCGCGAATTTAAACGCCGGCTCTATGGATTTTCTCAGCTGGTCCACCGACGGCTCTCTCGGAGTTACGCGTTGGAAAAACGGATGCGGACGCAGCTGCGACACCGATGCTCACTTTCAAATCGACGAGCCACTTAACCCATTAGCGACCAGTCCTCGTAGGGCGTTCTTTCATTAGATAAAATCACTCGGCTAATGTGCAATCTTATGCCCCCACCGCGTCTAATTCCCGGTTATATTTATATCTCCGATAAAAACCGAAACCTGCAATGTTAATCTGAGAATCTCCGAGAAGCGGGTTGATCTTTTAATGAAGCATATTTGCGGAATTACATCGCCTCTAATGGGCGAAACGTGGTAATAAGATGCGGTTAGCCAGCTTAGGTTTTTGCGTTCTTCCCTTATTGCATCGGTGAATAATCCGGTGATATAATTTAGTGACGAGAGCGCGTTGATCGACCGAGAGAGAGAGAGAGAGAGAGAGCATCATCGTTCCCCAGCAAGAATCGAATTCGAGCGCGATCCTTTCTCCCCGTGAGAACCACTGCGTACAGAATACGTGTGCCGGCCCTGAGAGTGTATTGGATCAACGTATAGGTCCTTTCAACCTCGTTGACCTCTGACTGAGGGCGAACAGGCATCTCAGCCGCGGCCTCCGCCGCCGTCGGCTGGTTTTTCAGGCTGTGGACGGACGCGCTCTCTCGCAAGGATACTCGTCCTCGTAGTCTCTCCACGAGACGAGAGGAGAGGGAGAGAGAGAGAGAGACCGGTCTCCTCTTTTGCCGAAGAGCCTCGGCGCCTCTTTTCTATCTGGCAGCGCTCCAGTGTCCATCGATCCTTGTCGCTCCGAGAGAGAGAGAGAGAGAGAGGTCGTCGGAGCGACGACAATGCTGGCTGGCGCCGTGGCGACCGCGCGCGGCATGGTCGCCGTACCGCATTATCCGGAATATCGGAGAGTCCATTCCGGTACCTGTGTACCTTCTTTTGCTTCCCGCTTTTATCTCGCGCGTACGTTTCCCCTCGGTGAGAGATCTCCGAAGCGAGACTGTCTCGCTTGACTCGCCCGGAATATCGAAATCACCCCTACGGTCGGGTGGAATCGCCCGGGCGGTCGTTTTTCTTTTCCTTCGCCCCGTCGAGAAAATAATACCTGTGATTTACGATCGGCCCGTTATTGGATCCAGATCCTGTCGGCGATCTCCGTTCTGCGTTTCGTCCGCTCCAAAAGGACGCACAGAATGTAACATTCTTCGTAAGTCGAGACGACTCGCGATTTACCGTGCGATATCGAAGTAATCCTATATGCGACACCTGATACGCGCGAAACCGCGACTCGAGTGTCCGTGGAATCGTATGGGCACGACTGAAAAGCTCTCCTTCGCGGGGACTGTCGTTCGCCGGCCCTACGTTAAAGCAATAGGATATCTTCGAAGACGCTTGCTTCTTGTCTGTCATCATCGAGAGAGAATATTCCGTGATTTACGATGAAATGAGTTTTCCACGACACGCGAAACCGACACGGATGTATCCGTGTAATCGCGACGAACCGAAGAGTTCTCGATTCTCGCCCGATCTCGAACGATCCCTCGGTGGTCGTCCCGTCGGTGTGTGATCGACGTTTCCCATAAATCCGCCGGATAGGCTATCCGGAAGATCAGCTGCCGCGACCCGGCCGCGGTCGAGGTTCAAGGATTAAGTTATACGTCGTGACGCTCATAGTTGGAATTTATGCTCGATCGGCGTGCAGGAAGTGCATCGCCACGACCGACGGGGTGGCGGCCGAGGATGCGCTCTCGCGGGATCTCCGCGGGATCTCTCCCACGATTATTCAATGGCCCGATGCCCGGAAGGGTTTCCGAAAGGCCATAAATAACGCACGGGAACGGCCATTCAATCACGCAGGGTGATCCGCGAGGAGGAGGGGGAGGACGGCAGGATGTTCCCCCGCGTAAGAAGAAGCGGCTACCGCTCGCGTTCTCGCCGTGCTCGTAAACGTGCTCTGGAAAAGCGGCTCGTAAACACGCGACGAGCTTCCCGCCTCGAAGAGATGCTGCTTCGGCCGCCTGTCTCGGCTTAGCTCCGCACGGCCGGGTCCATCCGCCTTCGTTATCCCCGAAGAATTCGCCCGGAGCGAACGTCGGAAAGAAATCGCGAGAGATAGGACGCGGAACGATTATTATGAGTCGACCTGGGCCCGCGGCGAGCCGAAGTGAACCTTCTCGCTCGGTTTCCGTGTTCGCAACCCCTTGCCCACGAAGCGATATCTCGCGGGATCCCAGGCGGGGAAGGTCCGGAAGGCTCCAACCCGGCTCTTCCTGCGCGGCAATAAATGCCGTTGTTATCGTTAAAATTGGCCGACGGCGCCGCGATTATCGCAGTAAACCTTCCTGATCCAATGGTTCGGAATTATTGAAGGTGAATGCCCGGGTTATTTATTTATTTATCCGTCCTCGTCTCTTTCAAAGGGAGATCCCTTTTGCGCGTAACATTATCGATAATGTCCCATTCACGTGAAAGAGAATTGACACTTTCCAAATGACCGATTAGAGATATTATACGTCATTAAGTTTAATATATTACAGGGCACCATAGGGTTACCAAAACAACGTGTATTATTAATTTCAATAATATTGTTACCGAATCAAGAAGATTTACTCAAATTACGGCGCAATTCTATCGCTACACAACAGCATTTTTCCTTATATATTCAACCTCACGAATACCACCCGGGAATCAAAAAGTTTCTCTGAATGGATCCGCGTTTTTCTTTTACAACGATACGTTCTCCTCCTTGATAGTCCGCATATATAAAGATACTAAAAGTCAAGCGTAAATCGCTTTCACGAGCGAATCGTCTCGTTCTGGCCGCGAACTTGTCGGTAACTCGCATATCGTCGTCGTCGTTACTCGTGTAATAACGCTCGTGAAGGGCCGTTTCGCTCGCAATTATACGGAGAAGTCTAAAACGAAAAGTGGTCACTGCTGCGATCGCTTGAACACCGCCGAGCGCTAACCAAGGTCGTTCGATCTCGTAAGCATACTTTCTTGGACAACGAGAATGGCGGTCGGCTGCCAGGGTCTCGTAAAAGTGTAGCTCCGGCACGGAAAGCCGCCGGCTGAACATCGCTCGGCGATTTCGCGTTCGGCCCGCGAAAAATGCCGGAGTTCGATTTTTCGAGTTCGATTGAGAGAGGAAATTGAATTCGAGACGTGGCAGATGTCGGACGTTTACCTTGACCAGCCGTAACGTCGATCACAGCTGTCGGGTCCTGCGATCATTATTTAAGCGCCAAATAACGGTGACTCTGTCTACGGAGGAGGCGCTAATGATCATACATATGAGATCATCAGCGTCGCCGGTTAAGGAGGCGAGAGACGTGTACATGCATATGTATGTATGTATGTATGTGTGTACGTACGTATATGCGTGCTCATATGAACGCTCAGTGTCCGTATTTTCATACATATTCATCGTGCGATAATAATAATAACGCCGGCCGTGTTCCGAGTCCGAAAGGACGGGGCTGTAAAAAGATAAATGGACGAGGAGGCGCTGAGTCGTCGTGCGGCGAATTAAAGAATCGTCAGGAGGTAAAGACGGAACGGAGGTGAAGAATGAAGAGCCAGCGGAGCGTTGTCCGTGCGTGCCGGATCGAAGGAGGAAAGCGGAATAAAAATGCGGAAAAAGCGCGGTGAAAAGCGAAAAGGAATCGGTGGGAAAAAGAGATAAGAAGAAAGAGAAAGAGAATAATAATAATCGCAACGACCACGCTGAAATCATTTCGCCGAGCTTCTCGCGTCATTAAGCCGTGAGCGCTCAAGACGGCGGCATCTCCTGGAGCCTCCTCTCTCTCTCTCTCTCTCTCTCTCTTACGTTTTACTCTTCCTTTTCGTCGTTAACTCGTTTCTTGCCCTGAACTCGAATCCATTTTTTCCGTCCGTCCGAGCTCGCTTCCACAGCTCACCTTCCGTGTTCCATCCGCGCGCGGGGATGACCTCCCGGAGGAGGTCGTTGCCGAGAGGGCCCCCACGGTAGCCGTATTTACGCGATGACGAACTGCGCTCGTCCGCTCGCGCGCTTAGCGACTCGCTTAGCCGGCGAGCGAGCCGGTGGCTTTCGAGGGAATTGTACTTCGATAGGTAACTCCTGATACCGACGTTACCCAGGCTGTAAACTGTAATTAGATAATTACGGCCGCGATATAACTCCCCGGGGTAATATATATATATATATATATATATATATATATATATCTCGAGAGAGAGAGAGAGAGAGAGAGAAATATATTTTCGATATGCCCGCGCGCAAAGTAATCCCTCGACGGTGTGTATTTCCAATCGCTGTGCACACACGCGGCAGCAACTTCTCCGCAAAAGAAGGCAAGAGACGCGCGATTTATTAAGACTATTCCGCTAATGATCGCCGGGGATCGTCGGTACAGCGATCTGGAAATCCCACCGAATTAACTCTCACACCGTTCCCGAGCCTCTCGGCGGTTATTATCGGAACGACGACGACGTGTTACGAGGACGATTCTGCGGAGTGTTCTCCGCGAAAGAGGAGACGGTCGTACGGAAACGTCGATGACGTCGCCGTCGAGCGTGAAAGCGAGCGAGCGTGTTGCAAAATCGCGCGCCTCCCGAGGAAGGCGGCGTCAGCCTCTCTCGCGGTAGCTCGCAGCGCCGGCTACGTGTTGAAACGTGGGTGGTTAAACGTTCAGCGGTGATTTCACGGACCCCGCAAGTGCCACTCGTGTTTCCCCTCGTATCCGCCTCGACGGCGACGATTCTTAGTCACGGGAAAAGTCGAATTCGTCGCCGGAGGCGAGTCGAGAGCGACTCGATCTCCTTCGAGAGGGACCGGCAAGGACACGCGAGGGAGGTCGCGACGTCGTTCACTCCCGTTGCTCACCGTCGGACCCCGTCGGATAATAA
The DNA here is from genome assembly GCF_001313825.1 of Dinoponera quadriceps. Lineage (NCBI taxonomy): Eukaryota > Metazoa > Arthropoda > Insecta > Hymenoptera > Formicidae > Dinoponera > Dinoponera quadriceps. The sequence goes on along the minus strand of NW_014555113.1, from coordinate 131,947 downwards.
ACGCGCCTACGCGAATACCAGTTTCGGGACGGCCCACGCGTTCCAGACGCGGCGACTTTCGGCCCGCGCGATTAGAATTAATCGCCTCGGCGGATCCTGCTTCTCTCCTGCGCCCGTGTCCTTGCGCCCACGCGCGTCCAGCGGCGACAGTCGGCTGTCTCGGCTCTTTCGGAGCGTCCTGCCGACCCTCCTTCATTTTTTTCACCGCACATTCTCCAGCCATTTAGCACTATTTAGCGCGCGCGCTAACAAGCGCACCAGCTGCGTTCTGCTCGTAGTGTTGAAAAATGGTGGTGACGTTACGTAAGGAATATAACGACGTGTGTGTGAGAGAGAGAGAGAGAGAGAGAGATGTCATTCCTGTGGATGGGCGGTGATCGTCATTTTCTCAGCGCACTCTTACGTCACGGCAGATGTCACGCAGTCAGACTGCATTGCATTCTTACCTCATTGCTACGCGTCGCGAGCCACTTTTGTATTTCATTGACATACTTCGCGGTACGTATGCAAAGCTGGCCGAACCGCGCGACACGCAAAACACTCCGCGGTTTTTGCCGGAGTGTTGCGCCAACCACGGCGGAGCGACGCCCGTTTCTTCTTCGCGTCTTACGCGTTGCGATAGGATTAATTTTATATTCAGCGTGCGTGTTAAATCCTGCATTCAGTCCCGCTGTTCGCCTGTTTGCCGGCCCGATTACGTCGGCCTATCAGTTTCGAAACCGCGGCTCGCACCGTGCCAACCGTTAACCCCGGGATACGCGAGGTGGACGACCGAATTTATTTACTCACCTGTGCCGCGAAAATCCAATAAAATTGCACAAGTAACGATGACACGCTTAGTGGTGCACAAGCTTTCGAGTGAAAATATATGAAACCGTGAAAAAGTCTTCTTATATCGGATGAAATTTATCCCTCTTTAAAAGGGAAAATTTAATCCCAAAATGAAAAGTTCCGCATTTTTTACTCCTACGAATTTCAGTCCCGAAATTGAACATTTCAACTCTCTCGACTTTGAAATTCTAATCCCAGAATTATAAAAACATCGTTAGGTGGTGTACAACTCTAGTAACCATCCGAGTCGAAATTTTCGTCCTACATTAAGTCCACTTAATTCTACGGTCTTCGAGTAGGGAAAACGGGAAGCAAACTTTCCCGTCAATGGAAGTACAATGCAGAACCTCTGAAGACTTGACGTAGGACTAATTGTTAGACTCGATGTAGAACTGAATGAATTTCAAATCGGGCATTCGGGACGGTTAATCGAGTCGCTCGGTTTTCCTCGACGCGGAATCCCGCGTACGTAGAAACGCGTAAAAAACCGCGTCCCGAGAACGACCACCTTGCCGAGGAGATACGGACGAGCGGTAGAAACGTAAACGATGATCACGTAGGTGCGTCGAATTAAGGAGCCCGCGTGCATTCCGCACTTCCCGTCCATCATTCACGCCGCGCCCGCCGCCTTTGCGCATTTTTTTCGCGATCTCTCGCGCCGGCTCGTATAATTATACAGGATAACTAACCGGCCCAGCGCACGGCGGCGCACGCGACCGTTAGCTCGTTTCCGTACTGATCGTCGGCTTTACCGTGTAATTGACGCCGACGACGCAGGTAAAAGATCATTCGACGGCCGCCGCGAGCCTCGGAGGCTACGAAATTCTCCGTCTCTCGCGGATTCCGGCTACGCGGCACGCTATTTTTAGCGATGCGCGCACACCTCGGACGGAGGAGGGAGAATGCCGGACGGGCCTGCGAAAATTCCGGGGGATACCAAACGCGCGGAATAATCGAGGGAGGATCTCGCCAACGAGCGAGCCGTCCGCCCGTCCTCGAGCTTTTTCTTTTTTTTTTCACGTTTCGCGCGCGCTCCCGCTCCTCCCGGGTGATTTCATCTGCCTGGCGCATCGCTGTTTCCGCTACGCCGCGTTCCCCGGGCTTGTCTTCTTCTTCTCATCGACAAAAATAAATACGCGAGTGAAACTTGACGATTCGTCGTGAAACTCCTTTTAACTTATCTTACGCGTAGGTAGGAGTCATGTGGTAGTTGGGATTAATTTGTATTGGATTTATGTATGACGTTTCAATCATAGGGCCTCGCATCGTGCTTTAGATAGATATATTCATTAGATAGCAGGTAAATTTATTCATTTATGCTTTAAAGTTAGGATTAAGTACTTATATGTATTTTTCGTAAGCTCGTTTTATAGTACCTCTTAAGGGTCCTCGCCTTAGGGTTGGATAAATATATCTCCCTCCCCTCTCTCTCTCTCTCTCGCCCGCTAAATCTCCGCAGCAATCTTCCTCTCGGCGGATACGATTTCTTTAGAACACTTCGTTTTTGCATCACGTTGCACCTTGACATTTGTGGCCCGGTGTGTATTTACGTGTGCACGTTCACATACACGTACACGTGGGCTCACATACGCGCACACACGCGGACAGGACTCGGTGGGAAAAAGCCGCAAGGCCGCCGTCGACGATCGAACGCGTGCGAAAATGGAAAAAGGCGTATCCGCCCGTCGAAAAGTCTACGGATTCGTGGGTGATCGCGGGGTTACCCCTCGAGGTTCGTACGTCGCTGGCATGAGAGAGAGAGAGAGACGCGCGCGCTAGCGAGCAGTCGCGCCGGCCGTCGCTGCAGCTGCAGCTGCCGGCTGAACTGACCGGCCGTCGAACCCGAGAAATGCTCCGCAGAGAGATGTATCGTAATAAGTGCACAAAGTGCCCCACAGGCAGGGCGAGTCCCGTGGAAGGATGCGTCGCCTCTCTTCCCGTGCGCGCCTCTGTGCCTGCGTTTCGCATTTGCATCGCGACAAGAGCCGCGACCCGGCGAGCGACGTCTCTCTCTGTCTCTCTCTATCTTTTTTTCTTTTCTCTTCCTCTCCTCCATCTCCTCCTTTCCGTTGTCCCTCCTCGACGATGAATTCCGGATCTCTCGCGGATCGAGCCGGTCCCCGTCCGCACGCGCGCGCCGATAATTTTCCATTCCAGTTGGCGACCGCAAGCGTGAAAAAAGCTAGCGATTTTCCAATCGCCGGTACCGTTAGAAGAGGGAAGGCGCCCCTTTCTCACGACTGGCTCACGGGGCGGCATTAGCATGTGCGCCGTGTGTGATCGTCGTGTAAATCATAGGGCCCGAAAGACAGAAAACGACGCTCCGTTTGCACGCATCTTCTCCTTTCTCTCTCTCTTTCTCTCTTTCTCATCCGTCGCGCTAGCGCGCGCGGAAATTACCTCGGCTAATAGCTCGGCTAATAAGAAGTTTAGCGGCTTCCTGGTTTACGTGGAATTAGCGTTACGGTACCCGGTGCATTTTTGCCGAGCGCTCTCGCACGTGTGATATTACGCACCTGCTCAGCGGATCCTCTCGCCGATGATCGAGAGCGGCGAGTAGGTCGCGGATAGCTCGCGGGACGAAGCGTTATCTCGCACGCGCGCTTTTCCCGTCTTCGCGCTGTCTTCATCGCAAAACAGCCGCCGCGATTTTTCCCCGCTCGTACGCCGCCGCTCGCGGCTTTATTAACGACTCTTCGACTTACGCGGGACATCGTAAAATCCGCCGCTTCCTCGTTTTCCACGACTGAGATCTTTCTCTCTCTCTCTTCTCTTCTCGCTTTTATCCATCGCGTAAATCACCCTCGCGAGCCCCACGTGACTTCCTGCTCCGTGGTGCTCACGCGCGAATTCGGCAGGACGACGCCGAGAGGATCTCGTGCCATTTTCGACGCGCAGAAACGGACGGAACACAATACCACGCGTGCACGAGAGGCGTCTTCTTTTACGACAGTTCGCATTTATAATTATGCTTATCCGCGACTTCCTGGTTCGCGGACGACGTTTAGCTCGCGCGCAGCCGTATAGCATCGCGGATGCACCGTCGTGTTTTAAACATGCATCTTCCCCAGATGCCGTTAGTCCTCTCTCTCTCTCTCTCTGTTTTGCTCGCGTCTTCCGACGCGCGCCGCGGATCCTGGACGAGCGATCCGAGATACGCGCGAGAGTCTACCGACCGTCATCTGTGTACCTCGCGTGTGATGAGAAAGGACATTTTCGCGAGAGATATCCCGCACGCCAATTAGAAGGCTAGAACGCGGAGAACCGTTTCCTCGCGCTTCTTAATCGAACTCGCGCGCGATCCCCCCGACGTTGCGAAACTGTTGCGCGTTCAGGCGCCTCGGCGTGTGAGAAACTCGCGAGAGCATTAATAATAATGACGAAAAGGCGGTGCCGATGAGTCGCCTGATGGACCAATTTGCATGAACCACTCTCGGCTACCGTAGCTTCTTTTCTTCGCCCGCGGGGCCAGAGGGCAGAACGTGGATGTCCATAATGGTACTGCCATCCCCCTCCCCCTCCCTCTCTCCGTCAGTGCTTTGCTTCCACGCAGATGAGAGATCTTTCGTCTTCGCTCGCGGTTCCAACGATCTCGGTCTCTCTCTCTCTCTCTCTCTGTGGTGGACGCAGTCCGACGGAAAACCCCCGAAAAATTCGTCGAATTCGTCGAGGCCGGCGATCTTGGCGGAGCGAGAAAGTAAGCGAGATATCGATAATTTTGCGAGAGTAGCGCGCACACAATCCCCGTTCCGCAAGTGTGAGAACGAGACTCTCACTCTTCTCGCTTATTTTTACATTTGTCTCGAGCTTTTTCAAGAGAAGGTAAAAAAGCTCACGAGCTCGTCATCAGCGAGAGGTCGCGCGATCATTCCGTCGTCCGGCCGATCGGCAGTCGAGATGCGCGATTATCCGCGAAGTAAAAAGCCGGGCGGGATGAAAAATCACCACCGATAGCTATCGATAGCGCGCGCGGTCGACATCTGCTAATGACAAGCGGTAGAGGACGAGCGGTACTCCTCGGAGCGTAACGACCTGTTCGAAGTCGCGCAAAAAACGTGCGCGATCGCTATTCTTCTTGCCGTCCGCGAGCGGATATCCCTCGCGCGGACCGTTTTTTTCCCTCTCTCCTCGATCATTGATGGCCCCGAAAGGAGGAGACTCTCCGGTCGCGCAATAACGCTGCTTGTAATAACGCCGTGCGAAGGAAGGACTCGTTCGCGGTCGAAGTAGGCGTCAAGTAATGTCTGGCATTAGCGGTGGATCCTCGATCTCTCGCGCGCTGGTGTATGCATTTACGCGTCTGTCCCTTCGTTGTGTGCGCGCGTATTCGCGAACATCCTCTCTCCTGGGATGATCCTTCGTCCTTTCATCCGATCTCTCCTCGTCCCACGACTCGCGTTCGACGCGTCTCCGCGCGCGCAAAACTCGACGCTCCGTAAATCGCGCCGCGTAGGTGGGATACGCCGGCGAGATCGAAAAGAGACGCGATCCGGAAAATGAGAAGTAATCAGCTGAAAATCTACAAAATCCTAGCAAATTGCGGGTTGGGTCCGACCCACACGAGCCTTGCCGCTCGAGGGTCAGTTCTGTTTCTAGAGAAATTTCTTGCTAATTTCTTCATAATCGGCAAACAGCCTCTGTCTTGATACAGCTGGCGACTCGAACGCGCGATCCGCCGCTAAGCGGCCGTAGCGTAATGTCGCGTACCGGCGGATTAATCGGAGGATCACCTGCGGTGACCTCATTCGCGGCCGATGAGCAAACCCGGCGGAAGAAAAACCGCGGTAACGGCGCCGGATAGGCACACTTGTTGCGTAAGTCGCTGACCTTCGCGATGATTCCTCGGCGACTTAGCTTAATTGCCGATCAAACCGCGCAAAGGTCGTCGGCGATGGCTCTCAGTCGA